>NC_089857.1:7910000-8055000 GCF_036373705.1 Amia ocellicauda | reverse complement strand
AGACAATGTGTTCGTTTTGTAATATATAGTTCCGGTCTGGTGTGGCACCCCAGCTAACGTACAACGTTGCCACAACGTTTCGTGTTAGCAGGGACTGTCTGCGGCGCGCTGGTGTGTCCCGGACTTTAGAGTAGAGAGACAGTTCAACTGCAAGTATGAGCGGCAGAAACGGATATTGCCTTCCCTTTAAGTAGAGCGTCAGGGACAGCCTCCCTGGCTTACGGCCATACTAGCCTGAATACGCCCGATCTCGTCCGATCTCGGAAGCTAAGCAGGCTCGGGCCTGGTCAGTACTTGGATGGGAGACCACCTGGGAAAACCAGGTGCTGTAAGCTTTTGCATCTTTTACACACCAGAGGGCGACAAATCACGAGTTTTAACTTTGGATACACGCAATTTCATCATTATTTCAGATTTGACTTCCCCAAATACACAGGCATACAATAGATCTTGTTCTCCAACGTAAACGGTCCCTAGTAACTAGGGTACATTCGTAAATAAATTGAGCATCATGGCTAGAAGTGACTAAATGTTGCCTAATCTTTCTCATCGAGAAATGACACAATTACAGCAACACAAAAAGGAACTCCACCGGACAGAGTTCAGTGCTCACAAGGAGCCTCATTCAACACACACGGTTCCATTCCCATTCATGCAAAGCACGAAAGTGTAAAACTTGGGAACATACTTGAGAGCAAAGATCACATTCAATCTCATTCAAGGCACGGATGTGAATGCAACGGGATGAAATTACTGAAATGATGCCTGCCCTCGAACTGTGATGATGGACTACCCGACTCGCCAATAATATTGGGTTCTGGTGTATTGAAATACAGGAGCTGCTGGATTTGTGTGTTTTCTTACCCCCTCACCATAGTTTGTCAAATGTTTAAACAACTGAACTTATATTCAAGGTTTGTTTCTCTTCATATGTTTTACTGGTTTACATTTGTCTCAGCAACCTGTTGAATGATTCTTCTGCTTTCAAAACAAAATGACAACAGGATGAATGCACACACTTGAAAATACAATACATGCAATGTAATGCATCATAGTGATGCAACCTCCTTTCAGTTTCATACTGCATGTCAATTGAAATCCTTACTGAAATGCACACCTTCTCAAGATTGCGCTTGACTGGCGTGTCAGGCACTCAATTACAGCTGTTTTATCAAGAGAATGTGTTCGTTTTGTAATATATAGTTCCGGTCTGGTGTGGCACCCCAGCTAACGCACAACGTTGCCACAATGTTGCCACAACGTGGCGTGTTATCAGGGACTGTCTGCGGCGCGCTGGTGTGTCCCGGGCTTTAGAGTAGAGAGACAGTTCAACTGTAAGTATGAACGGCAGAAACGGATATTGCCTTCCCTTTAAGTAGAGCGTCAGGGACAGCCTCCCTGGCTTACGGCCATACTAGCCTGAATACGCCCGATCTCGTCCGATCTCGGAAGCTAAGCAGGCTCGGGCCTGGTCAGTACTTGGATGGGAGACCGCCTGGGAATACCAGGTGCTGTAAGCTTTTGCATCTTTTACACACCAGAGGGCGACAAATCACGAGTTTTAACTTTGGATACACGCAATTTCATCATTATTTCAGATTTGACTTCCCCAAATACACAGGCATACAATAGATCTTGTTCTCCAACGTAAACGGTCCCTAGTAACTAGGGTACATTCATAAATAAATTGAGCATCATGGCTAGAAGTGACTAAATGTTGCCTAATCTTTCTCATCGAGAAATGACACAATTACAGCAACACAAAAAGGAACTCCACCGGACAAAGTTCAGTGCTCACAAGGAGCCTCATTCAACACACACGGTTCCATTCCCATTCATGCAAAGCACGAAAGTGTAAAACTTGGGAACATACTTGAGAGCAAAGATCACATTCAATCTCATTCAAGGCACGGATGTGAATGCAACGGGATGAAATTACTGAAATGATGCCTGCCCTCGAACTGTGATGATGGACTACCCGACTCGCCAATAATATTGGGTTCTGGTGTATTGAAATACAGGAGCTGCTGGATTTGTGTGTTTTCTTACCCCCTCACCATAGTTTGTCAAATGTTTAAACAACTGAACTTATATTCAAGGTTTGTTTCTCTTCATATGTTTTACTGGTTTACATTTGTCTCAGCAACCTCAGCAAAAATGATTCTTCTACTTTCAAAACAAAATGACAACAGGATGAATGCACACACTTGAAAATACAATACATGCAATGTTATGCATCATAGTGATGCAACCTCCTTTCAGTTTCATACTGCATGTCAATTGAAATCCTTACTGAAATGCACACCTTCTCAAGATTGCGCTTGACTGGCGTGTCAGGCACTCAATTACAGCTGTTTTATCAAGACAATGTGTTCGTTTTGTAATATATAGTTCCGGTCTGGTGTGGCACCCCAGCTAACGCACAACGTTGCCACAACGTTTCGTGTTAGCAGGGACTGTCTGCGGCGCGCTGGTGTGTCCCGGACTTTAGAGTAGAGAGACAGTTCAACTGCAAGTATGAGCGGCAGAAACGGATATTGCCTTCCCTTTAAGTAGAGCGTCAGGGACAGCCTCCCTGGCTTACGGCCATACTAGCCTGAATACGCCCGATCTCGTCCGATCTCGGAAGCTAAGCAGGCTCGGGCCTGGTCAGTACTTGGATGGGAGACCGCCTGGGAATACCAGGTGCTGTAAGCTTTTGCATCTTTTACACACCAGAGGGCGACAAATCACGAGTTTTAACTTTGGATACTCGCAATTTCATCATTATTTCAGATTTGACTTCCCCAAATACACAGGCATACAATAGATCTTGTTCTCCAACGTAAACGGTCCCTAGTAACTAGGGTACATTCGTAAATAAATTGAGCATCATGGCTAGAAGTGACTAAATGTTGCCTAATCTTTCTCATCGAGAAATTACACAATTACAGCAACACAAAAAGGAACTCCACCGGACAAAGTTCAGTGCTCACAAGGAGCCTCATTCAACACACACGGTTCCATTCCCATTCATGCAAAGCACGAAAGTGTAAAACTTGGGAACATACTTGAGAGCAAAGATCACATTCAATCTCATTCAAGGCACGGATGTGAATGCAACGGGATGAAATTACTGAAATGATGCCTGCCCTCGAACTGTGATGATGGACTACCCGACTCGCCAATAATATTGGCTTCTGGTGTATTGAAATACAGGAGCTGCTGGATTTGTGTCATTTCTTACCCCCTCACCATAGTTTGTCAAATGTTTAAACAACTGAACTTATATTCAAGGTTTGTTTCTCTTCATATGTTTTACTGGTTTACATTTGTCTCAGCAACCTGTTGAATGATTCTTCTGCTTTCAAAACAAAATGACAACAGGATGAATGCACACACTTGAAAATACAATACATGCAATGTTATGCATCATAGTGATGCAACCTCCTTTCAGTTTCATACTGCATGTCAATTGAAATCCTTACTGAAATGCACACCTTCTCAAGATTGCGCTTGACTGGCGTGTCAGGCACTCAATTACAGCTGTTTTATCAAGACAATGTGTTCGTTTTGTAAAATATAGTTCCGGTCTGGTGTGGCACCCCAGCTAACGCACAACGTTGCCACAATGTTGCCACAACGTGGCGTGTTAGCAGGGACTGTCTGCGGCGCGCTGGTGTGTCCCGGGCTTTAGAGTAGAGAGACAGTTCAACTGTAAGTATGAACGGCAGAAACGGATATTGCCTTCCCTTTAAGTAGAGCGTCAGGGACAGCCTCCCTGGCTTACGGCCATACTAGCCTGAATACGCCCGATCTCGTCCGATCTCGGAAGCCAAGCAGGCTCGGGCCTGGTCAGTACTTGGATGGGAGACCGCCTGGGAATACCAGGTGCTGTAAGCTTTTGCATCTTTTACACACCAGAGGGCGACAAATCACGAGTTTTAACTTTGGATACACGCAATTTCATCATTATTTCAGATTTGACTTCCCCAAATACACAGGCATACAATAGATCTTGTTCTCCAACGTAAACGGTCCCTAGTAACTAGGGTACATTCGTAAATAAATTGAGCATCATGGCTAGAAGTGACTAAATGTTGCCTAATCTTTCTCATCGAGAAATGACACAATTACAGCAACACAAAAAGGAACTCCACCGGACAAAGTTCAGTGCTCACAAGGAGCCTCATTCAACACACACGGTTCCATTCCCATTCATGCAAAGCACGAAAGTGTAAAACTTGGGAACATACTTGAGAGCAAAGATCACATTCAATCTCATTCAAGGCACGGATGTGAATGCAACGGGATGAAATTACTGAAATGATGCCTGCCCTCGAACTGTGATGATGGACTACCCGACTCGCCAATAATATTGGGTTCTGGTGTATTGAAATACAGGAGCTGCTGGATTTGTGTGTTTTCTTACCCCCTCACCATAGTTTGTCAAATGTTTAAACAACTGAACTTATATTCAAGGTTTGTTTCTCTTCATATGTTTTACTGGTTTACATTTGTCTCAGCAACCTGTTGAATGATTCTTCTGCTTTCAAAACAAAATGACAACAGGATGAATGCACACACTTGAAAATACAATACATGCAATGTTATGCATCATAGTGATGCAACCTCCTTTCAGTTTCATACTGCATGTCAATTGAAATCCTTACTGAAATGCACACCTTCTCAAGATTGCGCTTGAATGGCGTGTCAGGCACTCAATTACAGCTGTTTTATCAAGACAATGTGTTCGTTTTGTAATACATAGGTCTGGTGTGGCACCCCAGCTAACGCACAACGTTGCCACAACGTTTCGTGTTAGCAGGGACTGTCTGCGGCGTGCTGGTGTGTCCCGGACTTTAGAGTAGAGAGACAGTTCAACTGTAAGTATGAGCGGCAGAAACGGATATTGCCTTCCCTTTAAGTAGAGCGTCAGGGACAGCCTCCCTGGCTTACGGCCATACTAGCCTGAATACGCCCGATCTCGTCCGATCTCGGAAACTAAGCAGGCTCGGGCCTGGTCAGTACTTGGATGGGAGACCGCCTGGGAATACCAGGTGCTGTAAGCTTTTGCATCTTTTACACACCAGAGGGCGACAAATCACGAGTTTTAACTTTGGATACACGCAATTTCATCATTATTTCAGATTTGACTTCCCCAAATACACAGGCATACAATAGATCTTGTTCTCCAATGTAAACGGTCCCTAGTAACTAGGGTACATTCGTAAATAAATTGAGCATCATGGCTAGAAGTGACTAAATGTTGCCTAATCTTTCTCATCGAGAAATGACACAATTACAGCAACACAAAAAGGAACTCCACCGGACAAAGTTCAGTGCTCACAAGGAGCCTCATTCAACACACACGGTTCCATTCCCATTCATGCAAAGCACGAAAGTGTAAAACTTGGGAACATACTTGAGAGCAAAGATCACATTCAATCTCATTCAAGGCACGGATGTGAATGCAACGGGATGAAATTACTGAAATGATGCCTGCCCTCGAACTGTGATGATGGACTACCCGACTCGCCAATAATATTGGGTTCTGGTGTATTGAAATACAGGAGCTGCTGGATTTGTGTGTTTTCTTACCCCCTCACCATAGTTTGTCAAATGTTTAAACAACTGAACTTATATTCAAGGTTTGTTTCTCTTCATATGTTTTACTGGTTTACATTTGTCTCAGCAACCTGTTGAATGATTCTTCTGCTTTCAAAACAAAATGACAACAGGATGAATGCACACACTTGTAAAAACAATACATGCAATGTTATGCATCATAGTGATGCAACCTCCTTTCAGTTTCATACTGCATGTCAATTGAAATCCTTACTGAAATGCACACCTTCTCAAGATTGCGCTTGACTGGCGTGTCAGGCACTCAATTACAGCTGTTTTATCAAGACAATGTGTTCGTTTTGTAATATATAGTTCCGGTCTGGTGTGGCACCCCAGCTAACGCACAACGTTGCCACAATGTTGCCACAACGTGGCGTGTTAGCAGGGACTGTCTGCGGCGCGCTGGTGTGTCCCGGGCTTTAGAGTAGAGAGACAGTTCAACTGTAAGTATGAACGGCAGAAACGGATATTGCCTTCCCTTTAAGTAGAGCGTCAGGGACAGCATTCCTGGCTTACGGCCATACTAGCCTGAATACGCCCGATCTCGTCCGATCTCGGAAGCTAAGCAGGCTTGGGCCTGGTCAGTACTTGGATGGGAGACTGCCTGGAAATACCAGGTGCTGTAAGCTTTTGCATCTTTTACACACCAGAGGGCGACAAATCACGAGTTTTAACTTTGGATACACGCAATTTCATCATTATTTCAGATTTGACTTCCCCAAATACACAGGCATACAATAGATCTTGTTCTCCAACGTAAACGGTCCCTAGTAACTAGGGTACATTCGTAAATAAATTGAGCATCATGGCTAGAAGTGACTTAATGTTGCCTAATCTTTCTCATCGAGAAATGACACAATTACAGCAACACAAAAAGGAACTCCACCGGACAAAGTTCAGTGCTCACAAGGAGCTTCATTCAACACATACGGTTCCATTCCCATTCATGCAAAGCACGAAAGTGTAAAACTTGGGAACATACTTGAGAGCAAAGATCACATTCAATCTCATTCAAGGCACGGATGTGAATGCAACGGGATGAAATTACTGAAATTATGCCTGCCCTCGAACTGTGATGATGGACTACCCGACTCGCCAATAATATTGGGTTCTGGTGTATTGAAGTACAGGAGCTGCTGGATTTGTGTGTTTTCTTACCCCCTCACCATAGTTTGTCAAATGTTTAAACAACTGAACTTATATTCAAGGTTTGTTTCTCTTCATATGTTTTACTGGTTTACATTTGTCTCAGCAACCTGTTGAATGATTCTTCTGCTTTCAAAACAAAATGACAACAGGATGAATGCACACACTTGAAAATACAATACATGCAATGTTATGCATCATAGTGATGCAACCTCCTTTCAGTTTCATACTGCATGTCAATTGAAATCCTTACTGAAATGCACACCTTCTCAAGATTGCGCTTGACTGGCGTGTCAGGCACTCAATTACAGCTGTTTTATCAAGACAATGTGTTCGTTTTGTAATATATAGTTCCGGTCTGGTGTGGCACCCCAGCTAACGCACAACGTTGCCACAACGTTTCGTGTTAGCAGGGACTGTCTGCGGCGCGCTGGTGTGTCCCGGACTTTAGAGTAGAGAGACAGTTCAATTGCAAGTATGAGCGGCAGAAACGGATATTGCCTTCCCTTTAAGTAGAGCGTCACGGACAGCCTCTCTGGCTTACGGCCATACTAGCCTGAATACGCCCGATCTCATCCGATCTCGGAAGCTAAGCAGGCTCGGGCCTGGTCAGTACTTGGATGGGAGACCGCCTGGGAATACCAGGTGCTGTAAGCTTTTGCATCTTTTACACACCAGAGGGCGACAAATCACGAGTTTTAACTTTGGATACACGCAATTTCATCATTATTTCAGATTTGACTTCCCCAAATACACAGGCATACAATAGATCTTGTTCTCCAACGTAAACGGTCCCTAGTAACTAGTGTACATTCGTAAATAAATTGAGCATCATGGCTAGAAGTGACTAAATGTTGCCTAATCTTTCTCATCGAGAAATGACACAATTACAGCAACACAAAAAGGAACTCCACCGGACAAAGTTCAGTGCTCACAAGGAGCCTCATTCAACACACACGGTTCCATTCCCATTCATGCAAAGCACGAAAGTGTAAAACGTGGGACAATACTTGAGAGCAAAGATCACATTCAATCTCATTCAAGGCACGGATGTGAATGCAACGGGATGAAATTACTGAAATGATGCCTGCCCTCGAACTGTGATGATGGACTACCCGACTCGCCAATAATATTGGGTTCTGGTGTATTGAAATACAGGAGCTGCTGGATTTGTGTGTTTTCTTACCCCCTCACCATAGTTTGTCAAATGTTTAAACAACTGAACTTATATTCAAGGTTTGTTTCTCTTCATATGTTTTACTGGTTTACATTTGTCTCAGCAACCTGTTGAATGATTCTTCTGCTTTCAAAACAAAATGACAACAGGATGAATGCACACACTTGAAAATACAATACATGCAATGTTATGCATCATAGTGATGCAACCTCCTTTCAGTTTCATACTGCATGTCAATTGAAATCCTTACTGAAATGCACACCTTCTCAAGATTGCGCTTGACTGGCGTGTCAGGCACTCAATTACAGCTGTTTTATCAAGACAATGTGTTCGTTTTGTAATATATAGTTCCGGTCTGGTGTGGCACCCCAGCTAACGCACAACGTTGCCACAATGTTGCCACAACGTGGCGTGTTAGCAGGGACTATCTGCGGCGCGCTGCTGTGTCCCGGGCTTTAGAGTAGAGAGACAGTTCAACTGTAAGTATGAACGGCAGAAACGGATATTGCCTTCCCTTTAAGTAGAGCGTCAGGGACAGCCTTTCTGGCTTACGGCCATACTAGCCTGAATACGCCCGATCTCGTCCGATCTCGGAAGCTAAGCAGGCTCGGGCCTGGTCAGTACTTGGATGGGAGACCGCCTGGGAATACCAGGTGCTGTAAGCTTTTGCATCTTTTACACACCAGAGGGCGACAAATCACGAGTTTTAACTTTGGATACACGCAATTTCATCATTATTTCAGATTTGACTTCCCCAAATACACAGGCATACAATAGATCTTGTTCTCCAACGTAAACGGTCCCTAGTAACTAGGGTACATTCATAAATAAATTGAGCATCATGGCTAGAAGTGACTAAATGTTGCCTAATCTTTCTCATCGAGAAATGACACAATTACAGCAACACAAAAAGGAACTCCACCGGACAAAGTTCAGTGCTCACAAGGAGCCTCATTCAACACACACGGTTCCATTCCCATTCATGCAAAGCACGAAAGTGTAAAACTTGGGAACATACTTGAGAGCAAAGATCACATTCAATCTCATTCAAGGCACGGATGTGAATGCAACGGGATGAAATTACTGAAATGATGCCTGCCCTCGAACTGTGATGATGGACTACCCGACTCGCCAATAATATTGGGTTCTGGTGTATTGAAATACAGGAGCTGCTGGATTTGTGTGTTTTCTTACCCCCTCACCATAGTTTGTCAAATGTTTAAACAACTGAACTTATATTCAAGGTTTGTTTCTCTTCATATGTTTTACTGGTTTACATTTGTCTCAGCAACCTCAGCAAAAATGATTCTTCTACTTTCAAAACAAAATGACAACAGGATGAATGCACACACTTGAAAATACAATACATGCAATGTTATGCATCATAGTGATGCAACCTCCTTTCAGTTTCATACTGCATGTCAATTGAAATCCTTACTGAAATGCACACCTTCTCAAGATTGCGCTTGACTGGCGTGTCAGGCACTCAATTACAGCTGTTTTATCAAGACAATGTGTTCGTTTTGTAATATATAGTTCCGGTCTGGTGTGGCACCCCAGCTAACGCACAACGTTGCCACAACGTTTCGTGTTAGCAGGGACTGTCTGCGGCGCGCTGGTGTGTCCCGGACTTTAGAGTAGAGAGACAGTTCAACTGCAAGTATGAGCGGCAGAAACGGATATTGCCTTCCCTTTAAGTAGAGCGTCAGGGACAGCCTCCCTGGCTTACGGCCATACTAGCCTGAATACGCCCGATCTCGTCCGATCTCGGAAGCTAAGCAGGCTCGGGCCTGGTCAGTACTTGGATGGGAGACCGCCTGGGAATACCAGGTGCTGTAAGCTTTTGCATCTTTTACACACCAGAGGGCGACAAATCACGAGTTTTAACTTTGGATACTCGCAATTTCATCATTATTTCAGATTTGACTTCCCCAAATACACAGGCATACAATAGATCTTGTTCTCCAACGTAAACGGTCCCTAGTAACTAGGGTACATTCGTAAATAAATTGAGCATCATGGCTAGAAGTGACTAAATGTTGCCTAATCTTTCTCATCGAGAAATTACACAATTACAGCAACACAAAAAGGAACTCCACCGGACAAAGTTCAGTGCTCACAAGGAGCCTCATTCAACACACACGGTTCCATTCCCATTCATGCAAAGCACGAAAGTGTAAAACTTGGGAACATACTTGAGAGCAAAGATCACATTCAATCTCATTCAAGGCACGGATGTGAATGCAACGGGATGAAATTACTGAAATGATGCCTGCCCTCGAACTGTGATGATGGACTACCCGACTCGCCAATAATATTGGCTTCTGGTGTATTGAAATACAGGAGCTGCTGGATTTGTGTCATTTCTTACCCCCTCACCATAGTTTGTCAAATGTTTAAACAACTGAACTTATATTCAAGGTTTGTTTCTCTTCATATGTTTTACTGGTTTACATTTGTCTCAGCAACCTGTTGAATGATTCTTCTGCTTTCAAAACAAAATGACAACAGGATGAATGCACACACTTGAAAATACAATACATGCAATGTTATGCATCATAGTGATGCAACCTCCTTTCAGTTTCATACTGCATGTCAATTGAAATCCTTACTGAAATGCACACCTTCTCAAGATTGCGCTTGACTGGCGTGTCAGGCACTCAATTACAGCTGTTTTATCAAGACAATGTGTTCGTTTTGTAAAATATAGTTCCGGTCTGGTGTGGCACCCCAGCTAACGCACAACGTTGCCACAATGTTGCCACAACGTGGCGTGTTAGCAGGGACTGTCTGCGGCGCGCTGGTGTGTCCCGGGCTTTAGAGTAGAGAGACAGTTCAACTGTAAGTATGAACGGCAGAAACGGATATTGCCTTCCCTTTAAGTAGAGCGTCAGGGACAGCCTCCCTGGCTTACGGCCATACTAGCCTGAATACGCCCGATCTCGTCCGATCTCGGAAGCCAAGCAGGCTCGGGCCTGGTCAGTACTTGGATGGGAGACCGCCTGGGAATACCAGGTGCTGTAAGCTTTTGCATCTTTTACACACCAGAGGGCGACAAATCACGAGTTTTAACTTTGGATACACGCAATTTCATCATTATTTCAGATTTGACTTCCCCAAATACACAGGCATACAATAGATCTTGTTCTCCAACGTAAACGGTCCCTAGTAACTAGGGTACATTCGTAAATAAATTGAGCATCATGGCTAGAAGTGACTAAATGTTGCCTAATCTTTCTCATCGAGAAATGACACAATTACAGCAACACAAAAAGGAACTCCACCGGACAAAGTTCAGTGCTCACAAGGAGCCTCATTCAACACACACGGTTCCATTCCCATTCATGCAAAGCACGAAAGTGTAAAACTTGGGAACATACTTGAGAGCAAAGATCACATTCAATCTCATTCAAGGCACGGATGTGAATGCAACGGGATGAAATTACTGAAATGATGCCTGCCCTCGAACTGTGATGATGGACTACCCGACTCGCCAATAATATTGGGTTCTGGTGTATTGAAATACAGGAGCTGCTGGATTTGTGTGTTTTCTTACCCCCTCACCATAGTTTGTCAAATGTTTAAACAACTGAACTTATATTCAAGGTTTGTTTCTCTTCATATGTTTTACTGGTTTACATTTGTCTCAGCAACCTGTTGAATGATTCTTCTGCTTTCAAAACAAAATGACAACAGGATGAATGCACACACTTGAAAATACAATACATGCAATGTTATGCATCATAGTGATGCAACCTCCTTTCAGTTTCATACTGCATGTCAATTGAAATCCTTACTGAAATGCACACCTTCTCAAGATTGCGCTTGACTGGCGTGTCAGGCACTCAATTACAGCTGTTTTATCAAGACAATGTGTTCGTTTTGTAATACATAGGTCTGGTGTGGCACCCCAGCTAACGCACAACGTTGCCACAACGTTTCGTGTTAGCAGGGACTGTCTGCGGCGTGCTGGTGTGTCCCGGACTTTAGAGTAGAGAGACAGTTCAACTGTAAGTATGAGCGGCAGAAACGGATATTGCCTTCCCTTTAAGTAGAGCGTCAGGGACAGCCTCCCTGGCTTACGGCCATACTAGCCTGAATACGCCCGATCTCGTCCGATCTCGGAAACTAAGCAGGCTCGGGCCTGGTCAGTACTTGGATGGGAGACCGCCTGGGAATACCAGGTGCTGTAAGCTTTTGCATCTTTTACACACCAGAGGGCGACAAATCACGAGTTTTAACTTTGGATACACGCAATTTCATCATTATTTCAGATTTGACTTCCCCAAATACACAGGCATACAATAGATCTTGTTCTCCAATGTAAACGGTCCCTAGTAACTAGGGTACATTCGTAAATAAATTGAGCATCATGGCTAGAAGTGACTAAATGTTGCCTAATCTTTCTCATCGAGAAATGACACAATTACAGCAACACAAAAAGGAACTCCACCGGACAAAGTTCAGTGCTCACAAGGAGCCTCATTCAACACACACGGTTCCATTCCCATTCATGCAAAGCACGAAAGTGTAAAACTTGGGAACATACTTGAGAGCAAAGATCACATTCAATCTCATTCAAGGCACGGATGTGAATGCAACGGGATGAAATTACTGAAATGATGCCTGCCCTCGAACTGTGATGATGGACTACCCGACTCGCCAATAATATTGGGTTCTGGTGTATTGAAATACAGGAGCTGCTGGATTTGTGTGTTTTCTTACCCCCTCACCATAGTTTGTCAAATGTTTAAACAACTGAACTTATATTCAAGGTTTGTTTCTCTTCATATGTTTTACTGGTTTACATTTGTCTCAGCAACCTGTTGAATGATTCTTCTGCTTTCAAAACAAAATGACAACAGGATGAATGCACACACTTGTAAAAACAATACATGCAATGTTATGCATCATAGTGATGCAACCTCCTTTCAGTTTCATACTGCATGTCAATTGAAATCCTTACTGAAATGCACACCTTCTCAAGATTGCGCTTGACTGGCGTGTCAGGCACTCAATTACAGCTGTTTTATCAAGACAATGTGTTCGTTTTGTAATATATAGTTCCGGTCTGGTGTGGCACCCCAGCTAACGCACAACGTTGCCACAATGTTGCCACAACGTGGCGTGTTAGCAGGGACTGTCTGCGGCGCGCTGGTGTGTCCCGGGCTTTAGAGTAGAGAGACAGTTCAACTGTAAGTATGAACGGCAGAAACGGATATTGCCTTCCCTTTAAGTAGAGCGTCAGGGACAGCATTCCTAGCTCACGGCCATACTAGCCTGAATACGCCCGATCTCGTCCGATCTCGGAAGCTAAGCAGGCTCGGGCCTGGTCAGTACTTGGATGGGAGACCGCCTGGGAATACCAGGTGCTGTAAGCTTTTGCATCTTTTACACACCAGAGGGCGACATATCACGAGTTTTAACTTTGGATACACGCAATTTCATCATTATTTCAGATTTGACTTCCCCAAATACACAGGCATACAATAGATCTTGTTCTCCAATGTAAACGGTCCCTAGTAACTAGGGTACATTCATAAATAAATTGAGCATCATGGCTAGAAGTGACTAAATGTTGCCTAATCTTTCTCATCGAGAAATGACAGAATTACAGCAACACAAAAAGGATCTCCACCGGACAAAGTTCAGTGCTCACAAGGAGCCTCATTCAACACACACGGTTCCATTCCCATTCATGCAAAGCACGAAAGTGTAAAACTTGGGAACATACTTGAGAGCAAAGATCACATTCAATCTCATTCAAGGCACGGATGTGAATGCAACAAGATGAAATTACTGAAATGATGCCTGCCCTCGAACTGTGATGATGGACTACCCGACTCGCCAATAATATTGGGTTCTGGTGTATTGAAATACAGGAGCTGCTGGATTTGTGTGTTTTCTTACCCCCTCACCATAGTTTGTCAAATGTTTAAACAACTGAACTTATATTCAAGGTTTGTTTCTCTTCATATGTTTTACTGGTTTACATTTGTCTCAGCAACCTGTTGAATGATTCTTCTGCTTTCAAAACAAAATGACAACAGGATGAATGCACACACTTGAAAATACAATACATGCAATGTTATGCATCATAGTGATGCAACCTCCTTTCAGTTTCATACTGCATGTCAATTTAAATCCTTACTGAAATGCACACCTTCTCAAGATTGCGCTTGACTGGCGTGTCAGGCACTCAATTACAGCTGTTTTATCAAGACAATGTGTTCGTTTTGTAATATATAGTTCCGGTCTGGTGTGGCACCCCAGCTAACGCACAACGTTGCCACAATGTTGCCACAACGTGGCGTGTTAGCAGGGACTGTCTGCGGCGCGCTGGTGTGTCCCGGGCTTTAGAGTAGAGAGACAGTTCAACTGTAAGTATGAACGGCAGAAACGGATATTGCCTTCCCTTTAAGTAGAGCGTCAGGGACAGCCTCCCTGGCTTACGGCCATACTAGCCTGAATACGCCCGATCTCGTCCGATCTCGGAAGCTAAGCAGGCTTGGGCCTGGTCAGTACTTGGATGGGAGACTGCCTGGAAATACCAGGTGCTGTAAGCTTTTGCATCTTTTACACACCAGAGGGCGACAAATCACGAGTTTTAACTTTGGATACACGCAATTTCATCATTATTTCAGATTTGACTTCCCCAAATACACAGGCATACAATAGATCTTGTTCTCCAACGTAAACGGTCCCTAGTAACTAGGGTACATTCGTAAATAAATTGAGCATCATGGCTAGAAGTGACTAAATGTTGCCTAATCTTTCTCATCGAGAAATGACACAATTACAGCAACACAAAAAGGAACTCCACCGGACAAAGTTCAGTGCTCACAAGGAGCTTCATTCAACACATACGGTTCCATTCCCATTCATGCAAAGCACGAAAGTGTAAAACTTGGGAACATACTTGAGAGCAAAGATCACATTCAATCTCATTCAAGGCACGGATGTGAATGCAACGGGATGAAATTACTGAAATTATGCCTGCCCTCGAACTGTGATGATGGACTACCCGACTCGCCAATAATATTGGGTTCTGGTGTATTGAAGTACAGGAGCTGCTGGATTTGTGTGTTTTCTTACCCCCTCACCATAGTTTGTCAAATGTTTAAACAACTGAACTTATATTCAAGGTTTGTTTCTCTTCATATGTTTTACTGGTTTACATTTGTCTCAGCAACCTGTTGAATGATTCTTCTGCTTTCAAAACAAAATGACAACAGGATGAATGCACACACTTGAAAATACAATACATGCAATGTTATGCATCATAGTGATGCAACCTCCTTTCAGTTTCATACTGCATGTCAATTGAAATCCTTACTGAAATGCACACCTTCTCAAGATTGCGCTTGACTGGCGTGTCAGGCACTCAATTACAGCTGTTTTATCAAGACAATGTGTTCGTTTTGTAATATATAGTTCCGGTCTGGTGTGGCACCCCAGCTAACGCACAACGTTGCCACAACGTTTCGTGTTAGCAGGGACTGTCTGCGGCGCGCTGGTGTGTCCCGGACTTTAGAGTAGAGAGACAGTTCAATTGCAAGTATGAGCGGCAGAAACGGATATTGCCTTCCCTTTAAGTAGAGCGTCAGGGACAGCCTCTCTGGCTTACGGCCATACTAGCCTGAATACGCCCGATCTCATCCGATCTCGGAAGCTAAGCAGGCTCGGGCCTGGTCAGTACTTGGATGGGAGACCGCCTGGGAATACCAGGTGCTGTAAGCTTTTGCATCTTTTACACACCAGAGGGCGACAAATCACGAGTTTTAACTTTGGATACACGCAATTTCATCATTATTTCAGATTTGACTTCCCCAAATACACAGGCATACAATAGATCTTGTTCTCCAACGTAAACGGTCCCTAGTAACTAGTGTACATTCGTAAATAAATTGAGCATCATGGCTAGAAGTGACTAAATGTTGCCTAATCTTTCTCATCGAGAAATGACACAATTACAGCAACACAAAACGGAACTCCACCGGACAAAGTTCAGTGCTCACAAGGAGCCTCATTCAACACACACGGTTCCATTCCCATTCATGCAAAGCACGAAAGTGTAAAACTTGGGACAATACTTGAGAGCAAAGATCACATTCAATCTCATTCAAGGCACGGATGTGAATGCAACGGGATGAAATTACTGAAATGATGCCTGCCCTCGAACTGTGATGATGGACTACCCGACTCGCCAATAATATTGGGTTCTGGTGTATTGAAATACAGGAGCTGCTGGATTTGTGTGTTTTCTTACCCCCTCACCATAGTTTGTCAAATGTTTAAACAACTGAACTTATATTCAAGGTTTGTTTCTCTTCATATGTTTTACTGGTTTACATTTGTCTCAGCAACCTGTTGAATGATTCTTCTGCTTTCAAAACAAAATGACAACAGGATGAATGCACACACTTGAAAATACAATACATGCAATGTTATGCATCATAGTGATGCAACCTCCTTTCAGTTTCATACTGCATGTCAATTGAAATCCTTACTGAAATGCACACCTTCTCAAGATTGCGCTTGACTGGCGTGTCAGGCACTCAATTACAGCTGTTTTATCAAGACAATGTGTTCGTTTTGTAATATATAGTTCCGGTCTGGTGTGGCACCCCAGCTAACGCACAACGTTGCCACAATGTTGCCACAACGTGGCGTGTTAGCAGGGACTATCTGCGGCGCGCTGCTGTGTCCCGGGCTTTAGAGTAGAGAGACAGTTCAACTGTAAGTATGAACGGCAGAAACGGATATTGCCTTCCCTTTAAGTAGAGCGTCAGGGACAGCCTTTCTGGCTTACGGCCATACTAGCCTGAATACGCCCGATCTCGTCCGATCTCGGAAGCTAAGCAGGCTCGGGCCTGGTCAGTACTTGGATGGGAGACCGCCTGGGAATACCAGGTGCTGTAAGCTTTTGCATCTTTTACACACCAGAGGGCGACAAATCACGAGTTTTAACTTTGGATACACGCAATTTCATCATTATTTCAGATTTGACTTCCCCAAATACACAGGCATACAATAGATCTTGTTCTCCAACGTAAACGGTCCCTAGTAACTAGGGTACATTCATAAATAAATTGAGCATCATGGCTAGAAGTGACTAAATGTTGCCTAATCTTTCTCATCGAGAAATGACACAATTACAGCAACACAAAAAGGAACTCCACCGGACAAAGTTCAGTGCTCACAAGGAGCCTCATTCAACACACACGGTTCCATTCCCATTCATGCAAAGCACGAAAGTGTAAAACTTGGGAACATACTTGAGAGCAAAGATCACATTCAATCTCATTCAAGGCACGGATGTGAATGCAACGGGATGAAATTACTGAAATGATGCCTGCCCTCGAACTGTGATGATGGACTACCCGACTCGCCAATAATATTGGGTTCTGGTGTATTGAAATACAGGAGCTGCTGGATTTGTGTGTTTTCTTACCCCCTCACCATAGTTTGTCAAATGTTTAAACAACTGAACTTATATTCAAGGTTTGTTTCTCTTCATATGTTTTACTGGTTTACATTTGTCTCAGCAACCTCAGCAAAAATGATTCTTGTACTTTCAAAACAAAATGACAACAGGATGAATGCACACACTTGAAAATACAATACATGCAATGTTATGCATCATAGTGATGCAACCTCCTTTCAGTTTCATACTGCATGTCAATTGAAATCCTTACTGAAATGCACACCTTCTCAAGATTGCGCTTGACTGGCGTGTCAGGCACTCAATTACAGCTGTTTTATCAAGACAATGTGTTCGTTTTGTAATATATAGTTCCGGTCTGGTGTGGCACCCCAGCTAACGCACAACGTTGCCACAACGTTTCGTGTTAGCAGGGACTGTCTGCGGCGCGCTGGTGTGTCCCGGACTTTAGAGTAGAGAGACAGTTCAACTGCAAGTATGAGCGGCAGAAACGGATATTGCCTTCCCTTTAAGTAGAGCGTCAGGGACAGCCTCCCTGGCTTACGGCCATACTAGCCTGAATACGCCCGATCTCGTCCGATCTCGGAAGCTAAGCAGGCTCGGGCCTGGTCAGTACTTGGATGGGAGACCGCCTGGGAATACCAGGTGCTGTAAGCTTTTGCATCTTTTACACACCAGAGGGCGACAAATCACGAGTTTTAACTTTGGATACACGCAATTTCATCATTATTTCAGATTTGACTTCCCCAAATACACAGGCATACAATAGATCTTGTTCTCCAACGTAAACGGTCCCTAGTAACTAGGGTACATTCGTAAATAAATTGAGCATCATGGCTAGAAGTGACTAAATGTTGCCTAATCTTTCTCATCGAGAAATTACACAATTACAGCAACACAAAAAGGAACTCCACCGGACAAAGTTCAGTGCTCACAAGGAGCCTCATTCAACACACACGGTTCCATTCCCATTCATGCAAAGCACGAAAGTGTAAAACTTGGGAACATACTTGAGAGCAAAGATCACATTCAATCTCATTCAAGGCACGGATGTGAATGCAACGGGATGAAATTACTGAAATGATGCCTGCCCTCGAACTGTGATGATGGACTACCCGACTCGCCAATAATATTGGGTTCTGGTGTATTGAAATACAGGAGCTGCTGGATTTGTGTGTTTTCTTACTCCCTCACCATAGTTTGTCAAATGTTTAAACAACTGAACTTATATTCAAGGTTTGTTTCTCTTCATATGTTTTACTGGTTTACATTTGTCTCAGCAACCTGTTGAATGATTCTTCTGCTTTCAAAACAAAATGACAACAGGATGAATGCACACACTTGAAAATACAATACATGCAATGTTATGCATCATAGTGATGCAACCTCCTTTCAGTTTCATACTGCATGTCAATTGAAATCCTTACTGAAATGCACACCTTCTCAAGATTGCGCTTGACTGGCGTGTCAGGCACTCAATTACAGCTGTTTTATCAAGACAATGTGTTCGTTTTGTAATATATAGTTCCGGTCTGGTGTGGCACCCCAGCTAACGCACAACGTTGCCACAATGTTGCCACAACGTGGCGTGTTAGCAGGGACTATCTGCGGCGCGCTGCTGTGTCCCGGGCTTTAGAGTAGAGAGACAGTTCAACTGTAAGTATGAACGGCAGAAACGGATATTGCCTTCCCTTTAAGTAGAGCGTCAGGGACAGCCTTTCTGGCTTACGGCCATACTAGCCTGAATACGCCCGATCTCGTCCGATCTCGGAAGCTAAGCAGGCTCGGGCCTGGTCAGTACTTGGATGGGAGACCGCCTGGGAATACCAGGTGCTGTAAGCTTTTGCATCTTTTACACACCAGAGGGCGACAAATCACGAGTTTTAACTTTGGATACACGCAATTTCATCATTATTTCAGATTTGACTTCCCCAAATACACAGGCATACAATAGATCTTGTTCTCCAACGTAAACGGTCCCTAGTAACTAGGGTACATTCATAAATAAATTGAGCATCATGGCTAGAAGTGACTAAATGTTGCCTAATCTTTCTCATCGAGAAATGACACAATTACAGCAACACAAAAAAGAACTCCACCGGACAAAGTTCAGTGCTCACAAGGAGCCTCATTCAACACACACGGTTCCATTCCCATTCATGCAAAGCACGAAAGTGTAAAACTTGGGAACATACTTGAGAGCAAAGATCACATTCAATCTCATTCAAGGCACGGATGTGAATGCAACGGGATGAAATTACTGAAATGATGCCTGCCCTCGAACTGTGATGATGGACTACCCGACTCGCCAATAATATTGGGTTCTGGTGTATTGAAATACAGGAGCTGCTGGATTTGTGTGTTTTCTTACCCCCTCACCATAGTTTGTCAAATGTTTAAACAACTGAACTTATATTCAAGGTTTGTTTCTCTTCATATGTTTTACTGGTTTACATTTGTCTCAGCAACCTCAGCAAAAATGATTCTTCTACTTTCAAAACAAAATGACAACAGGATGAATGCACACACTTGAAAATACAATACATGCAATGTTATGCATCATAGTGATGCAACCTCCTTTCAGTTTCATACTGCATGTCAATTGAAATCCTTACTGAAATGCACACCTTCTCAAGATTGCGCTTGACTGGCGTGTCAGGCACTCAATTACAGCTGTTTTATCAAGACAATGTGTTCGTTTTGTAATATATAGTTCCGGTCTGGTGTGGCACCCCAGCTAACGCACAACGTTGCCACAACGTTTCGTGTTAGCAGGGACTGTCTGCGGCGCGCTGGTGTGTCCCGGACTTTAGAGTAGAGAGACAGTTCAACTGCAAGTATGAGCGGCAGAAACGGATATTGCCTTCCCTTTAAGTAGAGCGTCAGGGACAGCCTCCCTGGCTTACGGCCATACTAGCCTGAATACGCCCGATCTCGTCCGATCTCGGAAGCTAAGCAGGCTCGGGCCTGGTCAGTACTTGGATGGGAGACCGCCTGGGAATACCAGGTGCTGTAAGCTTTTGCATCTTTTACACACCAGAGGGCGACAAATCACGAGTTTTAACTTTGGATACACGCAATTTCATCATTATTTCAGATTTGACTTCCCCAAATACACAGGCATACAATAGATCTTGTTCTCCAACGTAAACGGTCCCTAGTAACTAGGGTACATTCGTAAATAAATTGAGCATCATGGCTAGAAGTGACTAAATGTTGCCTAATCTTTCTCATCGAGAAATTACACAATTACAGCAACACAAAAAGGAACTCCACCGGACAAAGTTCAGTGCTCACAAGGAGCCTCATTCAACACACACGGTTCCATTCCCATTCATGCAAAGCACGAAAGTGTAAAACTTGGGAACATACTTGAGAGCAAAGATCACATTCAATCTCATTCAAGGCACGGATGTGAATGCAACGGGATGAAATTACTGAAATGATGCCTGCCCTCGAACTGTGATGATGGACTACCCGACTCGCCAATAATATTGGGTTCTGGTGTATTGAAATACAGGAGCTGCTGGATTTGTGTGTTTTCTTACCCCCTCACCATAGTTTGTCAAATGTTTAAACAACTGAACTTATATTCAAGGTTTGTTTCTCTTCATATGTTTTACTGGTTTACATTTGTCTCAGCAACCTGTTGAATGATTCTTCTGCTTTCAAAACAAAATGACAACAGGATGAATGCACACACTTGAAAATACAATACATGCAATGTTATGCATCATAGTGATGCAACCTCCTTTCAGTTTCATACTGCATGTCAATTGAAATCCTTACTGAAATGCACACCTTCTCAAGATTGCGCTTGACTGGCGTGTCAGGCACTCAATTACAGCTGTTTTATCAAGACAATGTGTTCGTTTTGTAATATATAGTTCCGGTCTGGTGTGGCACCCCAGCTAACGCACAACGTTGCCACAACGTTTCGTGTTAGCAGGGACTGTCTGCGGCGCGCTGGTGTGTCCCGGACTTTAGAGTAGAGAGACAGTTCAACTGCAAGTATGAGCGGCAGAAACGGATATTGCCTTCCCTTTAAGTAGAGCGTCAGGGACAGCCTCCCTGGCTTACGGCCATACTAGCCTGAATACGCCCGATCTCGTCCGATCTCGGAAGCTAAGCAGGCTCGGGCCTGGTCAGTACTTGGATGGGAGACCACCTGGGAAAACCAGGTGCTGTAAGCTTTTGCATCTTTTACACACCAGAGGGCGACAAATCACGAGTTTTAACTTTGGATACACGCAATTTCATCATTATTTCAGATTTGACTTCCCCAAATACACAGGCATACAATAGATCTTGTTCTCCAACGTAAACGGTCCCTAGTAACTAGGGTACATTCGTAAATAAATTGAGCATCATGGCTAGAAGTGACTAAATGTTGCCTAATCTTTCTCATCGAGAAATGACACAATTACAGCAACACAAAAAGGAACTCCACCGGACAGAGTTCAGTGCTCACAAGGAGCCTCATTCAACACACACGGTTCCATTCCCATTCATGCAAAGCACGAAAGTGTAAAACTTGGGAACATACTTGAGAGCAAAGATCACATTCAATCTCATTCAAGGCACGGATGTGAATGCAACGGGATGAAATTACTGAAATGATGCCTGCCCTCGAACTGTGATGATGGACTACCCGACTCGCCAATAATATTGGGTTCTGGTGTATTGAAATACAGGAGCTGCTGGATTTGTGTGTTTTCTTACCCCCTCACCATAGTTTGTCAAATGTTTAAACAACTGAACTTATATTCAAGGTTTGTTTCTCTTCATATGTTTTACTGGTTTACATTTGTCTCAGCAACCTGTTGAATGATTCTTCTGCTTTCAAAACAAAATGACAACAGGATGAATGCACACACTTGAAAATACAATACATGCAATGTTATGCATCATAGTGATGCAACCTCCTTTCAGTTTCATACTGCATGTCAATTGAAATCCTTACTGAAATGCACACCTTCTCAAGATTGCGCTTGACTGGCGTGTCAGGCACTCAATTACAGCTGTTTTATCAAGAGAATGTGTTCGTTTTGTAATATATAGTTCCGGTCTGGTGTGGCACCCCAGCTAACGCACAACGTTGCCACAATGTTGCCACAACGTGGCGTGTTATCAGGGACTGTCTGCGGCGCGCTGGTGTGTCCCGGGCTTTAGAGTAGAGAGACAGTTCAACTGTAAGTATGAACGGCAGAAACGGATATTGCCTTCCCTTTAAGTAGAGCGTCAGGGACAGCCTCCCTGGCTTACGGCCATACTAGCCTGAATACGCCCGATCTCGTCCGATCTCGGAAGCTAAGCAGGCTCGGGCCTGGTCAGTACTTGGATGGGAGACCGCCTGGGAATACCAGGTGCTGTAAGCTTTTGCATCTTTTACACACCAGAGGGCGACAAATCACGAGTTTTAACTTTGGATACACGCAATTTCATCATTATTTCAGATTTGACTTCCCCAAATACACAGGCATACAATAGATCTTGTTCTCCAACGTAAACGGTCCCTAGTAACTAGGGTACATTCATAAATAAATTGAGCATCATGGCTAGAAGTGACTAAATGTTGCCTAATCTTTCTCATCGAGAAATGACACAATTACAGCAACACAAAAAGGAACTCCACCGGACAAAGTTCAGTGCTCACAAGGAGCCTCATTCAACACACACGGTTCCATTCCCATTCATGCAAAGCACGAAAGTGTAAAACTTGGGAACATACTTGAGAGCAAAGATCACATTCAATCTCATTCAAGGCACGGATGTGAATGCAACGGGATGAAATTACTGAAATGATGCCTGCCCTCGAACTGTGATGATGGACTACCCGACTCGCCAATAATATTGGGTTCTGGTGTATTGAAATACAGGAGCTGCTGGATTTGTGTGTTTTCTTACCCCCTCACCATAGTTTGTCAAATGTTTAAACAACTGAACTTATATTCAAGGTTTGTTTCTCTTCATATGTTTTACTGGTTTACATTTGTCTCAGCAACCTGTTGAATGATTCTTCTGCTTTCAAAACAAAATGACAACAGGATGAATGCACACACTTGAAAATACAATACATGCAATGTTATGCATCATAGTGATGCAACCTCCTTTCAGTTTCATACTGCATGTCAATTGAAATCCTTACTGAAATGCACACCTTCTCAAGATTGCGCTTGACTGGCGTGTCAGGCACTCAATTACAGCTGTTTTATCAAGAGAATGTGTTCGTTTTGTAATATATAGTTCCGGTCTGGTGTGGCACCCCAGCTAACGCACAACGTTGCCACAATGTTGCCACAACGTGGCGTGTTATCAGGGACTGTCTGCGGCGCGCTGGTGTGTCCCGGGCTTTAGAGTAGAGAGACAGTTCAACTGTAAGTATGAACGGCAGAAACGGATATTGCCTTCCCTTTAAGTAGAGCGTCAGGGACAGCCTCCCTGGCTTACGGCCATACTAGCCTGAATACGCCCGATCTCGTCCGATCTCGGAAGCTAAGCAGGCTTGGGCCTGGTCAGTACTTGGATGGGAGACCGCCTGGGAATACCAGGTGCTGTAAGCTTTTGCATCTTTTACACACCAGAGGGCGACAAATCACGAGTTTTAACTTTGGATACACGCAATTTCATCATTATTTCAGATTTGACTTCCCCAAATACACAGGCATACAATAGATCTTGTTCTCCAACGTAAACGGTCCCTAGTAACTAGGGTACATTCATAAATAAATTGAGCATCATGGCTAGAAGTGACTAAATGTTGCCTAATCTTTCTCATCGAGAAATGACACAATTACAGCAACACAAAAAGGAACTCCACCGGACAAAGTTCAGTGCTCACAAGGAGCCTCATTCAACACACACGGTTCCATTCCCATTCATGCAAAGCACGAAAGTGTAAAACTTGGGAACATACTTGAGAGCAAAGATCACATTCAATCTCATTCAAGGCACGGATGTGAATGCAACGGGATGAAATTACTGAAATGATGCCTGCCCTCGAACTGTGATGATGGACTACCCGACTCGCCAATAATATTGGGTTCTGGTGTATTGAAATACAGGAGCTGCTGGATTTGTGTGTTTTCTTACCCCCTCACCATAGTTTGTCAAATGTTTAAACAACTGAACTTATATTCAAGGTTTGTTTCTCTTCATATGTTTTACTGGTTTACATTTGTCTCAGCAACCTCAGCAAAAATGATTCTTCTACTTTCAAAACAAAATGACAACAGGATGAATGCACACACTTGAAAATACAATACATGCAATGTTATGCATCATAGTGATGCAACCTCCTTTCAGTTTCATACTGCATGTCAATTGAAATCCTTACTGAAATGCACACCTTCTCAAGATTGCGCTTGACTGGCGTGTCAGGCACTCAATTACAGCTGTTTTATCAAGACAATGTGTTCGTTTTGTAATATATAGTTCCGGTCTGGTGTGGCACCCCAGCTAACGCACAACGTTGCCACAACGTTTCGTGTTAGCAGGGACTGTCTGCGGCACGCTGGTGTGTCCCGGACTTTAGAGTAGAGAGACAGTTCAACTGCAAGTATGAGCGGCAGAAACGGATATTGCCTTCCCTTTAAGTAGAGCGTCAGGGACAGCCTCCCTGGCTTACGGCCATACTAGCCTGAATACGCCCGATCTCGTCCGATCTCGGAAGCTAAGCAGGCTCGGGCCTGGTCAGTACTTGGATGGGAGACCGCCTGGGAATACCAGGTGCTGTAAGCTTTTGCATCTTTTACACACCAGAGGGCGACAAATCACGAGTTTTAACTTTGGATACTCGCAATTTCATCATTATTTCAGATTTGACTTCCCCAAATACACAGGCATACAATAGATCTTGTTCTCCAACGTAAACGGTCCCTAGTAACTAGGGTACATTCGTAAATAAATTGAGCATCATGGCTAGAAGTGACTAAATGTTGCCTAATCTTTCTCATCGAGAAATTACACAATTACAGCAACACAAAAAGGAACTCCACCGGACAAAGTTCAGTGCTAACAAGGAGCCTCATTCAACACACACGGTTCCATTCCCATTCATGCAAAGCACGAAAGTGTAAAACTTGGGAACATACTTGAGAGCAAAGATCACATTCAATCTCATTAAAGGCACGGATGTGAATGCAACGGGATGAAATTACTGAAATGATGCCTGCCCTCGAACTGTGATGATGGACTACCCGACTCGCCAATAATATTGGGTTCTGGTGTATTGAAATACAGGAGCTGCTGGATTTGTGTGTTTTCTTACCCCCTCACCATAGTTTGTCAAATGTTTAAACAACTGAACTTATATTCAAGGTTTGTTTCTCTTCATATGTTTTACTGGTTTACATTTGTCTCAGCAACCTGTTGAATGATTCTTCTGCTTTCAAAACAAAATGACAACAGGATGAATGCACACACTTGAAAATACAATACATGCAATGTTATGCATCATAGTGATGCAACCTCCTTTCAGTTTCATACTGCATGTCAATTGAAATCCTTACTGAAATGCACACCTTCTCAAGATTGCGCTTGACTGGCGTGTCAGGCACTCAATTACAGCTGTTTTATCAAGACAATGTGTTCGTTTTGTAATATATAGTTCCGGTCTGGTGTGGCACCCCAGCTAACGCACAACGTTGCCACAACGTTTCGTGTTAGCAGGGACTGTCTGCGGCGCGCTGGTGTGTCCCGGACTTTAGAGTAGAGAGACAGTTCAACTGCAAGTATGAGCGGCAGAAACGGATATTGCCTTCTCTTTAAGTAGAGCGTCAGGGACAGCCTCCCCGGCTTAGGGCCATACTAGCCTGAATACGCCCGATCTCGTCCGATCTCGGAAGCTAAGCAGGCTCGGGCCTGGTCAGTACTTGGATGGGAGACCACCTGGGAAAACCAGGTGCTGTAAGCTTTTGCATCTTTTACACACCAGAGCGCGACAAATCACGAGTTTTAACTTTGGATACACGCAATTTCATCATTATTTCAGATTTGACTTCCCCAAATACACAGGCATACAATAGATCTTGTTCTCCAACGTAAACGGTCCCTAGTAACTAGGGTACATTCGTAAATAAATTGAGCATCATGGCTAGAAGTGACTAAATGTTGCCTAATCTTTCTCATCGAGAAATGACACAATTACAGCAACACAAAAAGGAACTCCACCGGACAAAGATCAGTGCTCACAAGGAGCCTCATTCAACACACACGGTTCCATTCCCATTCATGCAAAGCACGAAAATGTAAAACTTGGGAACATACTTGAGAGCAAAGATCACATTCAATCTCATTCAAGGCACGGATGTGAATGCAACGGGATGAAATTACTGAAATGATGCCTGCCCTCGAACTGTGATGATGGACTACCCGACTCGCCAATAATATTGGGTTCTGGTGTATTGAAATACAGGAGCTGCTGGATTTGTGTGTTTTCTTACCCCCTCACCATAGTTTGTCAAATGTTTAAACAACTGAACTTATATTCAAGGTTTGTTTCTCTTCATATGTTTTACTGGTTTACATTTGTCTCAGCAACCTGTTGAATGATTCTTCTGCTTTCAAAACAAAATGACAACAGGATGAATGCACACACTTGAAAATACAATACATGCAATGTTATGCATCATAGTGATGCAACCTCCTTTCAGTTTCATACTGCACGTCAATTGAAATCCTTACTGAAATGCACACCTTCTCAAGATTGCGCTTGACTGGCGTGTCAGGCACTCAATTACAGCTGTTTTATCAAGACAAATGTGTTCATTTTGTAAAATATAGTTCCGGTCTGGTGTGGCACCCCAGCTAACGCACAACGTTGCCACAACGTGGCATATTAGCAGGGACTGTCTGCGGCGCGCTGGTGTGTCCCGGGCTTTAGAGTAGAGAGACAGTTCAACTGTAAGTATGAACGGCAGAAACGGATATTGCCATCCCTTTAAATAGAGCGTCAGGGACAGGCTCCCTGGCTCACGGCCATACTAGCCTGAATACGCCCGATCTCGTCCGATCTCGGAAGCTAAGCAGGCTCGGGCCTGGTCAGTACTTGGATGGGAGACCGCCTGGGAATACCAGGTGCTGTAAGCTTTTGCATCTTTTACACACCAGAGGGCGACAAATCACGAGTTTTAACTTTGGATACACGCAATTTCATCATTATTTCAGATTTGACTTCCCCAAATACACAGGCATACAATAGATCTTGTTCTCCAACGTAAACGGTCCCTAGTAACTAGGGTACATTCGTAAATAAATTGAGCATCATGGCTAGAAGTGACTAAATGTTGCCTAATCTTTCTCATCGAGAAATGACACAATTACAGCAACACAAAAAGGAACTCCACCGGACAAAGTTCAGTGCTCACAAGGAGCCTCATTCAACACACACGGTTCCATTCCCATTCATGCAAAGCACGAAAGTGTAAAACTTGGGAACATACTTGAGAGCAAAGATCACATTCAATCTCATTCAAGGCACGGATGTGAATGCAACGGGATGAAATTACTGAAATGATGCCTGCCCTCGAACTGTGATGATGGACTACCCGACTCGCCAATAATATTGGGTTCTGGTGTATTGAAATACAGGAGCTGCTGGATTTGTGTGTTTTCTTACCCCCTCACCATAGTTTGTCAAATGTTTAAACAACTGAACTTATATTCAAGGTTTGTTTCTCTTCATATGTTTTACTGGTTTACATTTGTCTCAGCAACCTGTTGAATGATTCTTCTGCTTTCAAAACAAAATGACAACAGGATGAATGCACACACTTGAAAATACAATACATGCAATGTTATGCATCATAGTGATGCAACCTCCTTTCAGTTTCATACTGCATGTCAATTGAAATCCTTACTGAAATGCACACCTTCTCAAGATTGCGCTTGACTGGCGTGTCAGGCACTCAATTACAGCTGTTTAATCAAGACAATGTGTTCGTTTTGTAATATATAGTTCCGGTCTGGTGTGGCACCCCAGCTAACGCACAACGTTGCCACAACGTTTCGTGTTAGCAGGGACTGTCTGCGGCGCGCTGGTGTGTCCCGGACTTTAGAGTAGAGAGACAGTTCAATTGCAAGTATGAGCGGAAGAAACGGATATTGCCTTCCCTTTAAGTAGAGCGTCAGGGACAGCCTCCCTGGCTTACGGCCATACTAGCCTGAATACGCCCGATCTCGTCCGATCTCGGAAGCTAAGCAGGCTCGGGCCTGGTCAGTACTTGGATGGGAGACCGCCTGGGAATACCAGGTGCTGTAAGCTTTTGCATCTTTTACACACCAGAGGGCGACAAATCACGAGTTTTAACTTTGGATACACGCAATTTCATCATTATTTCAGATTTGACTTCCCCAAATACACAGGCATAGAATAGATCTTGTTCTCCAACGTAAACGATCCCTAGTAACTAGTGTACATTCGTAAATAAATTGAGCATCATGGCTAGAAGTGACTAAATGTTGCCTAATCTTTCTCATCGAGAAATGACACAATTACAGCAACACAAAAAGGAACTCCACCGGACAAAGTTCAGTGCTCACAAGGAGCCTAATTCAACACACACGGTTCCATTCCCATTCATGCAAAGCACGAAAGTGTAAAACTTGGGAAAATACTTGAGAGCAAAGATCACATTCAATCTCATTCAAGGCACGGATGTGAATGCAACGGGATGAAATTACTGAAATGATGCCTGCCCTCGAACTGTGATGATGGACTACCCGACTCGCCAATAATATTGGGTTCTGGTGTATTGAAATACAGGAGCTGCTGGATTTGTGTGTTTTCTTACCCACTCACCATAGTTTGTCAAATGTTTAAACAACTGAACTTATATTCAAGGTTTGTTTCTCTTCATATGTTTTACTGGTTTACATTTGTCTCAGCAACCTGTTGAATGATTCTTCTGCTTTCAAAACAAAATGACAACAGGATGAATGCACACACTTGAAAATACAATACATGCAATGTTATGCATCATAGTGATGCAACCTCCTTTCAGTTTCATACTGCATGTCAATTGAAATCCTTACTGAAATGCACACCTTCTCAAGATTGCGCTTGACTGGCGTGTCAGGCACTCAATTACAGCTGTTTTATCAAGAGAATGTGTTCGTTTTGTAATATATAGTTCCGGTCTGGTGTGGCACCCCAGCTAACGCACAACGTTGCCACAATGTTGCCACAACGTGGCGTGTTAGCAGGGACTGTCTGCGGCGTGCTGGTGTGTCCCGGGCTTTAGAGTAGAGAGACAGTTCAACTGTAAGTATGAACGGCAGAAACGGATATTGCCTTCCCTTTAAGTAGAGCGTCAGGGACAGCCTCCCTGGCTTACGGCCATACTAGCCTGAATACGCCCGATCTCGTCCGATCTCAGAAGCTAAGCAGGCTCGGGCCTGGTCAGTACTTGGATGGGAGACCGCCTGGGAATACCAGGTGCTGTAAGCTTTTGCATCTTTTACACACCAGAGGGCGACAAATCACAAGTTTTAACTTTGGATACACGCAATTTCATCATTATTTCAGATTTGACTTCCCCAAATACACAGGCATACAATAGATCTTGTTCTCCAACGTAAACGGTCCCTAGTAACTAGGGTACATTCGTAAATAAATTGAGCATCATGGCTAGAAGTGACTAAATGTTGCCTAATCTTTCTCATCGAGAAATGACACAATTACAGCAACACAAAAAGGAACTCCACCGGACAAAGTTCAGTGCTCACAAGGAGCTTCATTCAACACACACGGTTCCATTCCCATTCATGCAAAGCACGAAAGTGTAAAACTTGGGAACATACTTGAGAGCAAAGATCACATTCAATCTCATTCAAGGCACGGATGTGAATGCAACGGGATGAAATTACTGAAATGATGCCTGCCCTCGAACTGTGATGATGGACTACCCGACTCGCCAATAATATTGGGTTCTGGTGTATTGAAATACAGGAGCTGCTGGATTTGTGTGTTTTCTTACCCCCTCACCATAGTTTGTCAAATGTTTAAACAACTGAACTTATATTCAAGGTTTGTTTCTCTTCATATGTTTTACTGGTTTACATTTGTCTCAGCAACCTGTTGAATGATTCTTCTGCTTTCAAAACAAAATGACAACAGGATGAATGCACACACTTGAAAATACAATACATGCAATGTTATGCATCATAGTGATGCAACCTCCTTTCAGTTTCATACTGCATGTCAATTGAAATCCTTACTGAAATGCACACCTTCTCAAGATTGCGCTTGACTGGCGTGTCAGGCACTCAATTACAGCTGTTTTATCAAGACAATGTGTTCGTTTTGTAAAATATAGTTCCGGTCTGGTGTGGCACCCCAGCTAACGCACAACGTTGCCACAACGTTTCGTGTTAGCAGGGACTGTCTGCAGCGTGCTGGTGTGTCCCGGACTTTAGAGTAGAGAGACAGTTCAACTGCAAGTATGAGCGGCAGAAACGGATATTGCCTTCCCTTTAAGTAGAGGGTCAAGGACAGCCTCCCTGGCTTACGGCCATACTAGCCTGAATACGCCCGATCTCGTCTGATCTCGGAAGCCAAGCAGGCTCGGGCCTGGTCAGTACTTGGATGGGAGACCACCTGGGAATACCAGGTGCTGTAAGCTTTTGCATCTTTTACACACCAGAGGGCGACAAATCACGAGTTTTAACTTTGGATACACGCAATTTCATCATTATTTCAGATTTTACTTCCCCAAATACACAGGCATACAATAGATCTTGTTCTCCAACGTAAACGGTCCCTAGTAACTAGGGTACATTCGTAAATAAATTGAGCATCATGGCTAGAAGTGACTAAATGTTGCCTAATCTTTCTCATCGAGAAATGACACAATTACAGCAACACAAAAAGGAACTCCACCGGACAAAGTTCAGTGCTCACAAGGAGCCTCATTCAACACACACGGTTCCATTCCCATTCATGCAAAGCACGAAAGTGTAAAACTTGGGAACATACTTGAGAGCAAAGATCACATTCAATCTCATTCAAGGCACGGATGTGAATGCAACGGGATGAAATTACTGAAATGATGCCTGCCCTCGAACTGTGATGATGGACTACCCGACTCGCCAATAATATTGGGTTCTGGTGTATTGAAATACAGGAGCTGCTGGATTTGTGTGTTTTCTTACCCCCTCACCATAGTTTGTCAAATGTTTAAACAACTGAACTTATATTCAAGGTTTGTTTCTCTTCATATGTTTTACTGGTTTACATTTGTCTCAGCAACCTGTTGAATGATTCTTCTGCTTTCAAAACAAAATGACAACAGGATGAATGCACACACTTGAAAATACAATACATGCAATGTTATGCATCATAGTGATGCAACCTCCTTTCAGTTTCATACTGCATGTCAATTGAAATCCTTACTGAAATGCACACCTTCTCAAGATTGCGCTTGACTGGCGTGTCAGGCACTCAATTACAGCTGTTTAATCAAGACAATGTGTTCGTTTTGTAATATATAGTTCCGGTCTGGTGTGGCACCCCAGCTAACGCACAACGTTGCCACAATGTTGCCACAACGTGGCGTGTTAGCAGGGACTGTCTGCGGCGCGCTGGTGTGTCCCGGGCTTTAGAGTAGAGAGACAGTTCAACTGTAAGTATGAACGGCAGAAACGGATATTGCCTTCCCTTTAAGTAGAGCGTCAGGGACAGCCTCCCTGGCTTACGGCCTACTAGCCTGAATACGCCCGATCTCGTCCGATCTCGGAAGCTAAGCAGGCTCGGGCCTGGTCAGTACTTGGATGGGAGACCGCCTGGGAATACCAGGTGCTGTAAGCTTTTGCATCTTTTACACACCAGAGGGCGACAAATCACGATTTTTAACTTTGGATACACGCAATTTCATCATTATTTCAGATTTGACTTCCCCAAATACACAGGCATACAATAGATCTTGTTCTCCAACGTAAACGGTCCCTAGTAACTAGGGTACATTCGTAAATAAATTGAGCATCATGGCTAGAAGTGACTAAATGTTGCCTAATCTTTCTCATCGAGAAATGACACAATTACAGCAACACAAAAAGGAACTCCACCGGACAAAGTTCAGTGCTCACAAGGAGCCTCATTCAACACACACGGTTCCATTCCCATTCATGCAAAGCACGAAAGTGTAAAACTTGGGAACATACTTGAGAGCAAAGATCACATTCAATCTCATTCAAGGCACGGATGTGAATGCAACGGGATGAAATTACTGAAATGATGCCTGCCCTCGAACTGTGATGATGGACTACCCGACTCGCCAATAATATTGGGTTCTGGTGTATTGAAATACAGGAGCTGCTGGATTTGTGTGTTTTCTTACCCCCTCACCATAGTTTGTCAAATGTTTAAACAACTGAACTTATATTCAAGGTTTGTTTCTCTTCATATGTTTTACTGGTTTACATTTGTCTCAGCAACCTGTTGAATGATTCTTCTGCTTTCAAAACAAAATGACAACAGGATGAATGCACACACTTGAAAATACAATACATGCAATGTTATGCATCATAGTGATGCAACCTCCTTTCAGTTTCATACTGCATGTCAATTGAAATCCTTACTGAAATGCACACCTTCTCAAGATTGCGCTTGACTGGCGTGTCAGGCACTCAATTACAGCTGTTTTATCAAGACAATGTGTTCGTTTTGTAATATATAGTTCCGGTCTGGTGTGGCACCCCAGCTAACGCACAACGTTGCCACAATGTTGCCACAACGTGGCGTGTTAGCAGGGACTGGCTGCGGCGCGCTGGTGTGTCCCGGGCTTTAGAGTAGAGAGACAGTTCAACTGTAAGTATGTACGGCAGAAACGGATATTGCCTTCCCTTTAAGTAGAGCTTCAGGGACAGCATTCCTGGCTTACGGCCATACTAGCCTGAATACGCCCGATCTCGTCCGATCTAGGAAGCTAAGCAGGCTCGGGCCTGGTCAGTACTTGGATGGGAGACCGCCTGGGAATACCAGGTGCTGTAAGCTTTTGCATCTTTTACACACCAGAGGGCGACAAATCACGAGTTTTAACTTTGGATACACGCAATTTCATCATTATTTCAGATTTGACTTCCCCAAATACACAGGCATACAATAGATCTTGTTCTCCAACGTAAACGGTCCCTAGTAACTAGGGTACATTCGTAAATAAATTGAGCATCATGGCTAGAAGTGACTAAATGTTGCCTAATCTTTCTCATCGAGAAATGACACAATTACAGCAACACAAAAAGGAACTCCACCGGACAAAGTTCAGTGCTCACAAGGAGCCTCATTCAACACACACGGTTCCATTCCCATTCATGCAAAGCACGAAAGTGTAAAACTTGGGAACATACTTGAGAGCAAAGATCACATTCAATCTCATTCAAGGCACGGATGTGAATGCAACGGGATGAAATTACTGAAATGATGCCTGCCCTCGAACTGTGATGATGGACTACCCGACTCGCCAATAATATTGGGTTCTGGTGTATTGAAATACAGGAGCTGCTGGATTTGTGTGTTTTCTTACCCCCTCACCATAGTTTGTCAAATGTTTAAACAACTGAACTTATATTCAAGGTTTGTTTCTCTTCATATGTTTTACTGGTTTACATTTGTCTCAGCAACCTGTTGAATGATTCTTCTGCTTTCAAAACAAAATGACAACAGGATGAATGCACACACTTGAAAATACAATACATGCAATGTTATGCATCATAGTGATGCAACCTCCTTTCAGTTTCATACTGCATGTCAATTGAATTCCTCACTGAAATGCACACCTTCTCAAGATTGCGCTTGACTGGCGTGTCAGGCACTCAATTACAGCTGTATTATCAAGACAATGTGTTCGTTTTGTAAAATATAGTTCCGGTCTGGTGTGGCACCCCAGCTAACGCACAACGTTGCCACAACGTTTCGTGTTAGCAGGGACTGTCTGCGGCGCGCTGGTGTGTCCCGGACTTTAGAGTAGAGAGACAGATCAACTGCAAGTATGAGCGGCAGAAACGGATATTGCCTTCCCTTTAAGTAGAGCGTCAGGGACAGCCTCCCTTGCTTACGACCATACTAGCCTGAATACGCACGATCTCGTCCGATCTCGGAAGCTAAGCAGGCTCGGGCCTGGTCAGTACTTGGATGGGAGACCGCCTGGGAATACCAGGTGCTGTAAGCTTTTTCATCTTTTACACACCAGAGGGCGACAAATCACGAGTTTTAACTTTGGATACACGCAATTTCATCATTATTTCAGATTTGACTTCCCCAAATACACAGGCATACAATAGATCTTGTTCTCCAACGTAAACGGTCCCTAGAAACTAGGGTACATTCGTAAATAAATTCAGCATCATGGCTAGAAGTGACTAAATGTTGCCTAATCTATCTCATCGAGAAATGACACAATTACAGCAACACAAAAAGGAACTCCACCGGACAAAGTTCAGTGCTCACAAGGAGCCTCATTCAACACACACGGTTCCATTCCCATTCATGCAAAGCACGAAAGTGTAAAACTTGGGAACATACTTGAGAGCAAAGATCACATTCAATCTCATTCAAGGCACGGATGTGAATGCAACGGGATGAAATAACTGAAATGATGCCTGCCCTCGAACTGTGATGATGGACTACCCGACTCGCCAATAATATTGGCTTCTGGTGTATTGAAATACAGGAGCTGCTGGATGTGTGTGTTTTCTTTCCCCCTCACCATAGTTTGTCAAATGTTTAAACAACTGAACTTATATTCAAGGTTTGTTTCTCTTCATATGTTTTACTGGTTTACATTTGTCTCAGCAACCTGTTGAATGATTCTTCTGCTTTCAAAACAAAATGACAACAGGATGAATGCACACACTTGAAAATACAATACATGCAATGTTATGCATCATAGTGATGCAACCTCCTTTCAGTTTCATACTGCATGTCAATTGAAATCCTTACTGAAATGCACACCTTCTCAAGATTGCGCTTGACTGGCGTGTCAGGCACTCAATTACAGCTGTTTTATCAAGACAATGTGTTCGTTTTGTAATATATAGTTCCGGTCTGGTGTGGCACCCCAGCTAACGCACAACGTTGCCACAACGTTTCGTGTTAGCAGGGACTGTCTGCGGCGCGCTGGTGTGTCCCGGACTTTAGAGTAGAGAGACAGTTCAACTGCAAGTATGAGCGGCAGAAACGGATATTGCCTTCCCTTTAAGTAGAGCGTCAGGGATAGCCTCCCTGGCTTACGGCCATACTAGCCTGAATACGCCCGATCTCGTCCGATCTCGGAAGCTAAGCAGGCTCGGGCCTGGTCAGTACTTGGATGGGAGACCGCCTGGGAATACCAGGTGCTGTAAGCTTTTGCATCTTTTACACACCAGAGGGCGACAAATCACGAGTTTTAACTTTGGATACACGCAATTTCATCATTATTTCAGATTTGACTTCCCCAAATACACAGGCATACAATAGATCTTGTTCTCCAACGTAAACGGTCCCTAGTAACTAGGGTACATTCGTAAATAAATTGAGCATCATGGCTAGAAGTGACTAAATGTTGCCTAATCTTTCTCATCGAGAAATGACACAATTACAGCAACACAAAAAGGAACTCCACCGGACAAAGTTCAGTGCTCACAAGGAGCTTCATTCAACACACACGGTTCCATTCCCATTCATGCAAAGCACGAAAGTGTAAAACTTGGGAACATACTTGAGAGCAAAGATCACATTCAATCTCATTCAAGGCACGGATGTGAATGCAACGGGATGAAATTACTGAAATGATGCCTGCCCTCGAACTGTGATGATGGACTACCCGACTCGCCAATAATATTGGGTTCTGGTGTATTGAAATACAGGAGCTGCTGGATTTGTGTGTTTTCTTACCCCCTCACCATAGTTTGTCAAATGTTTAAACAACTGAACTTATATTCAAGGTTTGTTTCTCTTCATATGTTTTACTGGTTTACATTTGTCTCAGCAACCTGTTGAATGATTCTTCTGCTTTCAAAACAAAATGACAACAGGATGAATGCACACACTTGAAAATACAATACATGCAATGTTATGCATCATAGTGATGCAACCTCCTTTCAGTTTCATACTGCATGTCAATTGAAATCCTTACTGAAATGCACACCTTCTCAAGATTGCGCTTGACTGGCGTGTCAGGCACACAATTACAGCTGTTTTATCAAGACAATGTGTTCGTTTTGTAATATATAGTTCCGGTCTGGTGTGGCACCCCAGCTAACGCACAACGTTGCCACAACGTGGCATGTTAGCAGGGACTGTCTGCGGTGCGCTGGTGTGTCCCGGGCTTTAGAGTAGAGAGACAGTTCAACTGTAAGTATGAACGGCAGAAACGGATATTGCCTTCCCTTTAAGTAGAGCGTCAGGGACAGCCTCCCTGGCTTACGGCCATACTAGCCTGAATACTCCCGATCTCATCAGATCTCAGAAGCCAAGCGGGCTCGGGCCTGGTCAGTACTTGGATGGGAGACCGCCTGGGAATACCAGGTGCTGTAAGCTTTTGCACCTTTTACACACCAGAGGGCGACAAATCACGAGTTTTAACTTTGGATACACGCAATTTCATCATTATTTCAGATTTTACTTCCCCAAATACACAGGCATACAATAGATCTTGTTCTCCAACGTAAACGGTCCCTAGTAACTAGGGTACATTCGTAAATAAATTGAGCATCATGGCTAGAAGTGACTAAATGTTGCCTAATCTTTCTCATCGAGAAATGACACAATTACAGCAACACAAAAAGGAACTCCACCGGACAAAGTTCAGTGCTCACAAGGAGCCTCATTCAACACACACGGTTCCATTCCCATTCATGCAAAGCACGAAAGTGTAAAACTTGGGAACATACTTGAGAGCAAAGATCACATTCAATCTCATTCAAGGCACGGATGTGAATGCAACGGGATGAAATTACTGAAATGATGCCTGCCCTCGAACTGTGATGATGGACAACCCGACTCGCCAATAATATTGGGTTCTGGTGTATTGAAATACAGGAGCTGCTGGATTTGTGTGTTTTCTTACCCCCTCACCATAGTTTGTCAAATGTTTAAACAACTGAACTTATATTCAAGGTTTGTTTCTCTTCATATGTTTTACTGGTTTACATTTGTCTCAGCAACCTGTTGAATGATTCTTCTGCTTTCAAAACAAAATGACAACAGGATGAATGCACACACTTGAAAATACAATACATGCAATGTTATGCATCATAGTGATGCAACCTCCTTTCAGTTTCATACTGCATGTCAATTGAAATCCTTACTGAAATGCACACCTTCTCAAGATTGCGCTTGACTGGCGTGTCAGGCACTCAATTACAGCTGTATTATCAAGACAATGTGTTCGTTTTGTAAAATATAGTTCCGGTCTGGAGTGGCACCCCAGCTTACGCACAACGTTGCCACAACGTTGCCACAACGTGGCGTGTTAGCAGGGACTGTCTGCGGCGCACTGGTGTGTCCCGGGCTTTAGAGTAGAGAGACAGTTCAACTGTAAGTATGATCGGCAGAAACGGATATTGCCTTCCCTTTAAGTAAAGCGTCAGGGACAGCCTCCCTGGCTTACGGCCATACTAGCCTGAATACGCCCGATCTCGTCCGATCTCGGAAGCCAAGCAGGCTTGGGCCTGGTCAGTACTTGGATGGGAGACCGCCTGGGAATACCAGGTGCTGTAAGCTTTTGCACCTTTTACACACCAGAGGGCGACAAATCACGAGTTTTAACTTGGGATACAGACAATTTCATCATTATTTCAGGTTTTACTTCCCCAAATACACAGGCATACAATAGATCTTGTTCTCCAACGTAAACGGTCCCTAGTAACTAGGGTACATTCGTAAATAAATTGAGCATCATGGCTAGAAGTGACTAAATGTTGCCTAATCTTTCTCATCGAGAAATGACACAATTACAGCAACACAAAAAGAACTCCACCGGACAAAGTTCAGTGCTCACAAGGAGCCTCATTCAACACACACGGTTCCATTCCCATTCATGCAAAGCACGAAAGTGTAAAACTTGGGAACATACTTGAGAGCAAAGATCACATTCAATCTCATTCAAGGCACGGATGTGAATGCAACGGGATGAAATTACTGAAATGATGCCTGCCCTCGAACTGTGATGATGGACTACCCGACTCGCCAATAATATTGGGTTCTGGTGTATTGAAATACAGGAGCTGCTGGATTTGTGTGTTTTCTTACCCCCTCACCATAGTTTGTCAAATGTTTAAACAACTGAACTTATATTCAAGGTTTGTTTCTCTTCATATGTTTTACTGGTTTACATTTGTCTCAGCAACCTGTTGAATGATTCTTCTGCTTTCAAAACAAAATGACAACAGGATGAATGCACACACTTGAAAATACAATACATGCAATGTTATGCATCATAGTGATGCAACCTCCTTTCAGTTTCATACTGCATGTCAATTGAAATCCTTACTGAAATGCACACCTTCTCAAGATTGCGCTTGACTGGCGTGTCAGGCACTCAATTACAGCTGTTTTATCAAGACAATGTGTTCGTTTTGTAAAATATAGTTCCGGTCTGGTGTGGCACCCCAGCTAACGCACAACGTTGCCACAACGTTGCCACAACGTGGCGTGTTAGCAGGGACTGTCTGCGGCGCACTGGTGTGTCCCGGGCTTTAGAGTAGAGAGACAGTTCAACTGTAAGTATGAACGGCAGAAACGGATATTGCCATCCCTTTAAGTAGAGCGTCAGGGACAGCCTACCTGGCTTACGGCCATACTAGCCTGAATACGCCCGATCTCGTCCGATCTCGGAAGCCAAGCAGGCTCGGGCCTGGTCAGTACTTGAATGGGAGACCGCCTGGGAATACCAGGTGCTGTAAGCTTTTGCACCTTTTACACACCAGAGGGCGACAAATCACGAGTTTTAACTTTGGATACACACAATTTCATCATTATTTCAGATTTTACTTCCCCAAATACACAGGCATACAATAGATCTTGTTCTCCAACGTAAACGGTCCCTAGTAACTAGGGTACATTCGTAAATAAATTGAGCATCATGGCTAGAAGTGACTAAATGTTGCCTAATCTTTCTCATCGAGAAATGACACAATTACAGCAACACAAAAAGGAACTCCACCGGACAAAGTTCAGTGCTCACAAGGAGCCTCATTCAACACACACGGTTCCATTCCCATTCATGCAAAGCACGAAAGTGTAAAACTTGGGAACATACTTGAGAGCAAAGATCACATTCAATCTCATTCAAGGCACGGATGTGAATGCAACGGGATGAAATTACTGAAATGATGCCTGCCCTCGAACTGTGATGATGGACTACCCGACTCGCCAATAATATTGGGTTCTGGTGTATTGAAATACAGGAGCTGCTGGATTTGTGTGTTTTCTTACCCCCTCACCATAGTTTGTCAAATGTTTAAACAACTGAACTTATATTCAAGGTTTGTTTCTCTTCATATGTTTTACTGGTTTACATTTGTCTCAGCAACCTGTTGAATGATTCTTCTGCTTTCAAAACAAAATGACAACAGGATGAATGCACACACTTGAAAATACAATACATGCAATGTTATGCATCATAGTGATGCAACCTCCTTTCAGTTTCATACTGCATGTCAATTGAAATCCTTACTGAAATGCACACCTTCTCAAGATTGCGCTTGACTGGCGTGTCAGGCACTCAATTACAGCTGTATTATCAAGACAATGTGTTCGTTTTGTAAAATATAGTTCCGGTCTGGTGTGGCACCCCAGCTAACGCACAACGTTGCCACAATGTTGCCACAACGTGGCGTGTTAGCAGGGACTGTCTGCGGCGCACTGGTGTGTCCCGGGCTTTAGAGTAGAGAGACAGTTCAACTGTAAGTATGATCGGCAGAAACGGATATTGCCTTCCCTTTAAGTAGAGCGTCAGGGACAGCCTCCCTGGCTTACGGCCATACTAGCCTGAATACGCCCGATCTCGTCCGATCTCGGAAGCCAAGCAGGCTTGGGCCTGGTCAGTACTTGGATGGGAGACCGCCTGGGAATACCAGGTGCTGTAAGCTTTTGCACCTTTTACACACCAGAGGGCGACAAATCACGAGTTTTAACTTTGGATACACACAATTTCATCATTATTTCAGGTTTTACTTCCCCAAATACACAGGCATACAATAGATCTTGTTCTCCAACGTAAACGGTCCCTAGTAACTAGGGTACATTCGTCAATAAATTGAGCATCATGGCTAGAAGTGACTAAATGTTGCCTAATCTTTCTCATCGAGAAATGACACAATTACAGCAACACAAAAAGAACTCCACCGGACAAAGTTCAGTGCTCACAAGGAGCCTCATTCAACACACATGGTTCCATTCCAATTCATGCAAAGCACGAAAGTGTAAAACTTGGGAACATACTTGAGAGCAAAGATCACATTCAATCTCATTCAAGGCACGGATGTGAATGCATCGGGATGAATTTACTGAAATGATGCCTGCCCTCGAACTGTGATGATGGACTACCCGACTCGCCAATAATATTGGGTTCTGGTGTATTGAAATACAGGAGCTGCTGGATTTGTGTGTTTTCTTACCCCCTCACCATAGTTTGTCAAATGTTTAAACAACTGAACTTATATTCAAGGTTTGTTTCTCTTCATATGTTTTACTGGTTTACATTTGTCTCAGCAACCTGTTGAATGATTCTTCTGCTTTCAAAACAAAATGACAACAGGATGAATGCACACACTTGAAAATACAATACATGCAATGTTATGCATCATAGTGATGCAACCTCCTTTCAGTTTCATACTGCATGTCAATTGATATCCTTACTGAAATGCACACCTTCTCAAGATTGCGCTTGACTGGCGTGTCAGGCACTCAATTACAGCTGTTTTATCAAGACAATGTGATCGTTTTGTAAAATATAGTTCCGGTCTGGTGTGGCACCCCAGCTAATGCACAACGTTGCCACAACGTTGCCACAACGTGGCGTGTTAGCAGGGACTTTCTGCGACACGCTGGTATGTCCCGGGCTTTAGAGTAGAGAGACAGTTCAACTGTAAGTATGAACGGCAGAAACGGATATTGCCTTCCCTTTAAGTAGAGCGTCAGGGAAAGTCTCACTTGCTTACGGCCATACTAGCCTGAATACGCCCGATCTCGTCCGATCTCGGAAGCCAAGCAGGCTCGGGCCTGGTCAGTACTTGAATAGGAGACCGCCTGGGAATACCAGGTGCTTTAAGCTTTTGCACCTTTGACACACCAGAGGGTGACAAATCACGATTTTTAACTTTGGATACACACAATTTCATCATTATTTCAGATTTGACTTCCCCAAATACACAGGCATACAATACATTTTGTTCTCCAACGTAAACGGTCCCTAGTAACTAGGGTACATTCGTAAATAAATTGAGCATCATGGCTAGAAGTGACTAAATGTTGCCTAATCTTTCTCATCAAGAAATGACACAATTACAGCAACACAAAAAGGAACTCCACCGGACAAAGTTCAGTGCTCACAAGGAGCCTCATTCAACACACACGGTTCCATTCCCATTCATGCAAAGCACGAAAGTGTAAAACTTGGGAACATACTTGAGAGCAAAGATCACATTCAATCTCATTCAAGGCACGGATGTGAATGCAACGGGATGAAATTACTGAAATGATGCCTGCCCTCGAACTGTGATGATGGACTACCCGACTCGCCAATAATATTGGGTTCTGGTGTATTGAAATACAGGAGCTGCTGGATTTGTGTGTTTTCTTACCCCCTCACCATAGTTTGTCAAATGTTTAAACAACTGAACTTATATTCAAGGTTTGTTTCTCTTCATATGTTTTACTGGTTTACATTTGTCTCAGCAACCTGTTGAATGATTCTTCTGCTTTCAAAACAAAATGACAACAGGATGAATGCATACACTTGAAAATACAATACATGCAATGTTATGCATCATAGTGATGCAACCTCCTTTCAGTTTCATACTGCATGTCAATTGAAATCCTTACTGAAATGCACACCTTCTCAAGATTGCGCTTGACTGGCGTGTCAGGCACTCAATTACAGCTGTATTATCAAGACAATGTGTTCGTTTTGTAAAATATAGTTCCGGTCTGGTGTGGCACCCCAGCTAACGCACAACGTTGCCACAACGTTTCGTGTTAGCAGGGACTGTCTGCGGCGCGCTGGTGTGTCCCGGGCTTTAGAGTAGAGAGACAGTTCAACTGTAAGTATGAACGGCAGAAACGGATATTGCCTTCCCTTTAAGTAGAGCGTCAGGGACAGCCTCCCTGGCTTACGGCCATACTAGCCTGAATACGCCTGATCTCGTCCGATCTCGGAAGTTAAGCAGGCTCGGGCCTGGTCAGTACTTGGATGGGAGACTGCCTGGGAATACCAGGTGCTGTAAGCTTTTGCATCTTTTACACACCAGAGGGCGACAAATCACGAGTTTTAACTTTGGATACACGCAATTTCATCATTATTTCAGATTTGACTTCCCCAAATACACAGGCATACAATAGATCTTGTTCTCCAACGTAAACGGTCCCTAGTAACTAGGGTACATTCGTAAATAATTTGAGCATCATGGCTAGAATTGACTAAATGTTGCCTAATCTTTCTCATCAAGAAATGACACAATTACAGCAACACAAAAAGGAACTCCACCGGACAAAGTTCAGTGCTCACAAGGAGCCTCATTCAACACACACGGTTCCATTCCCATTCATGCAAAGTACGAAAGTGTAAAACTTGGGAACATACTTGAGAGCAAAGATCACATTCAATCTCATTCAAGGCACGGATGTGAATGCAACGGGATGAAATTACTGAAATGATGCCTGCCCTCGAACTGTGATGATGGACTACCCGACTCGCCAATAATATTGGGTTCTGGTGTATTGAAATACAGGAGCTGCTGGATTTGTGTGTTTTCTTACCCCCTCACCATAGTTTGTCAAATGTTTAAACAACTGAACTTATATTCAAGGTTTGTTTCTCTTCATATGTTTTACTGGTTTACATTTGTCTCAGCAACCTGTTGAATGATTCTTCTGCTTTCAAAACAAAATGACAACAGGATGAATGCACACACTTGAAAATACAATACATGCAATGTTATGCATCATAGTGATGCAACCTCCTTTCAGTTTCATACTGCATGTCAATTGAAATCCTTACTGAAATGCACACCTTCTCAAGATTGCGCTTGACTGGCGTGTCAGGCACTCAATTACAGCTGTATTATCAAGACAATGTGTTCGTTTTGTAAAATATAGTTCCGGTCTGGTGTGGCACCCCAGCTAACGCACAATGTTGCCACAACGTGGCGTGTTAGCAGGGACTGTCTGCGGCGCGCTGCTGTGTCCCGGGCTTTAGAGTAGAGAGACAGTTCAACTGCAAGTATGAACGGCAGAAACGGATATTTCCTTCCCTTTGAGTAGAGTGTCAGGGACAGCCTCCCTGACTTACGGCCATACTATCCTGAATATGCCCGATCTCGTCCGATCTCGGAAGCCAAGCAGGCTCGGGCCTGGTCAGTACTTGGATGGGAGACCGCCTGGGAATACCAGGTGCTGTAACCTCTTGCACCTTTTACACACCAGAGGGCGACAAATCACGAGTTTTAACTTTGGATACACACAATTTCATCATTATTTCAGATTTTACTTCCCCAAATACACAGGCATAAAATAGATCTTGTTCTCCAACGTAAACGGTCCCTAGTAACTAGCGTACATTCGTAAATAAATTGAGCATCATGGCTAGAAGTGACTAAATGTTGCCTAATCTTTCTCATCAAGAAATGACACAATTACAGCAACACAAAAAGGAACTCCACCGGACAAAATTCAGTGCTCACAAGGAGCCTCATTCAACACACTCGGTTCCATTCCCATTCATGCAAAGCACGAAAGTGTAAAACTTGGGAACATACTTGAGAGCAAAGATCACATTCAATCTCATTCAAGGCACGGATGTGAATGCAACGGGATGAAATTACTGAAATGATGCCTGCCCTCGAACTGTGATGATGGACTACCCGACTCGCCAATAATATTGGGTTCTGGTGTATTGAAATACAGGAGCTGCTGGATTTGTGTGTTTTCTTACCCCCTCACCATAGTTTGTCAAATGTTTAAACAACTGAACTTATATTCAAGGTTTGTTTCTCTTCATATGTTTTACTGGTTTACATTTGTCTCAGCAACCTGTTGAATGATTCATCTGCTTTCAAAACAAAATGACAACAGGATGAATGCACACACTTGAAAATACACTACATGCAATGTTATGCATCATAGTGATGCAACCTCCTTTCAGTTTCATACTGCATGTCAATTGAAATCCTTACTGAAATGCACACCTTCTCAAGATTGCGCTTGACTGGCGTGTCAGGCACTCAATTACAGCTGTTTTATCAAGACAATGTGTTCGTTTTGTAAAATATAGTTCCGGTCTGGTGTGGCACCCCAGCTAACGCACAACGTTGCCACAACGTTGCCACAACGTGGCGTGTTAGCAGGGACTGTCTGCGGCGCGCTGGTGTGTCCCGGGCTTTAGAGTAGAGAGACAGTTCAACTGTAAGTATGAGCGGCAGAAACGGATATTGCCTTCCCTTTAACTAGAGCGTCAGGGACACCCTCCCTGGCTTACGGCCATACTAGCCTGAATACGCCCGATCTCGTCCGATCTCGGAAGCTAAGCAGGCTCGGGCCTGGTCAGTACTTGGATGGGAGACCGCCTGGGAATACCAGGTGCTGTAAGCTTTTGCATCTTTTACACACCAGAGGGCGACAAATCACGAGTTTTAACTTTGGATACACGCAATTTCATCATTATTTCAGATTTGACTTCCCCAAATACACAGGCATACAATAGATCTTGTTCTCCAACGTAAACGGTCCCTAGTAACTAGGGTACATTCGTAAATAAATTGAGCATCATGGCTAGAAGTGACTAAATGTTGCCTAATCTTTCTCATCGAGAAATGACACAATTACAGCAACACAAAAAGGAACTCCACCGGACAAAGTTCAGTGCTCACAAGGAACCTCATTCAACACACACGGTTCCATTCCCATTCATGCAAAGCACGAAAGTGTAAAACTTGGGAACATACTTGAGAGCAAAGATCACATTCAATCTCATTCAAGGCACGGATGTGAATGCAACGGGATGAAATTACTGAAATGATGCCTGCCCTCGAACTGTGATGATGGACTACCCGACTCGCCAATAATATTGGGTTCTGGTGTATTGAAATACAGGAGCTGCTGGATTTGTGTGTTTTCTTACCCCCTCACCATAGTTTGTCAAATGTTTAAACAACTGAACTTATATTCAAGGTTTGTTTCTCTTCATATGTTTTACTGGTTTACATTTGTCTCAGCAACCTGTTGAATGATTCTTCTGCTTTCAAAACAAAATGACAACAGGATGAATGCACACACTTGAAAATACAATACATGCAATGTTATGCATCATAGTGATGCAACCTCCTTTCAGTTTCATACTGCATGTCAATTGAAATCCTTACTGAAATGCACACCTTCTCAAGATTGCGCTTGACTGGCGTGTCAGGCACTCAATTACAGCTGTATTATCAAGACAATGTGTTCGTTTTGTAAAATATAGTTCCGGTCTGGTGTGGCACCCCAGCTAACGCACAACGTTGCCACAACGTTTCGTGTTAGCAGGGACTGTCTGCGGCGCGCTGGTGTGTCCCGGACTTTAGAGTAGAGAGACAGTTCAACTGCAAGTATGAGCGGCAGAAACGGATATTGCCTTCCCTTTAAGTAGAGCGTCAGGGACACCCTCCCTGGCTTACGGCCATACTAGTCTGAATACGCACGATCTCGTCCAATCTCGGAAGCTAAGCAGGCTCAGGCCTGGACAGTACTTGGATGGGAGACCGCCTGGGAATACCAGGTGCTGTAAGCTTTTGCATCTTTTACACAACAGAGGGCGACAAATCACGAGTTTTAACTTTGGATACACGCAATTTCATCATTATTTCAGATTTGACTTCCCCAAATACACAGGCATACAATAGATCTTGTTCTCCAACGTAAACGGTCCCTAGTAACTAGGGTATATTCATAAATAAATTGAGCATCATGGCTAGAAGTGACTAAATGTTGCCTAATCTTTCTCATCGAGAAATGACACAATTACAGCAACACAAAAAGGAACTCCACCGGACAAAGTTCAGTGCTCACAAGGAGCCTCATTCAACACACACGGTTCCATTCCCATTCATGCAAAGCACGAAAGTGTAAAACTTGGGAACATACTTGAGAGCAAAGATCACATTCAATCTCATTCAAGGCACGGATGTGAATGCAACGGGATGAAATTACTGAAATGATGCCTGCCCTCGAACTGTGATGATGGACTACCCGACTCGCCAATAATATTGGGTTCTGGTGTATTGAAATACAGGAGCTGCTGGATTTGTGTGTTTTCTTACCCCCTCACCATAGTTTGTCAAATGTTTAAACAACTGAACTTATATTCAAGGTTTGTTTCTCTTCATATGTTTTACTGGTTTACATTTGTCTCAGCAACCTGTTGAATGATTCTTCTGCTTTCAAAACAAAATGACAACAGGATGAATGCACACACTTGAAAATACACTACATGCAATGTTATGCATCATAGTGATGCAACCTCCTTTCAGTTTCATACTGCATGTCAATTGAAATCCTTACTGAAATGCACACCTTCTCAAGATTGCGCTTGACTGGCGTGTCAGGCACTCAATTACAGCTGTTTTATCAAGACAATGTGTTCGTTTTGTAAAATATAGTTCCGGTCTGGTGTGGCACCCCAGCTAACGCACAACGTTGCCACAACGTTTCGTGTTAGCAGGGACTGTCTGCGGCGCGCTGGTGTGTCCCGGACTTTAGAGTAGAGAGACAGTTCAACTGCAAGTATGAGCGGCAGAAACGGATATTGCCTTCCCTTTAAGTAGAGCGTCAGGGACACCCTCCCTGGCTTACGGCCATACTAGTCTGAATACGCACGATCTCGTCCGATCTCGGAAGCTAAGCAGGCTCAGGCCTGGACAGTACTTGGATGGGAGACCTCCTGGGAATACCAGGTGCTGTAAGCTTTTGCATCTTTTACACAACAGAGGGCGACAAATCACGAGTTTTAACTTTGGATACACGCAATTTCATCATTATTTCAGATTTGACTTCCCCAAATACACAGGCATACAATAGATCTTGTTCTCCAACGTAAACGGTCCCTAGTAACTAGGGTATATTCATAAATAAATTGAGCATCATGGCTAGAAGTGACTAAATGTTGCCTAATCTTTCTCATCGAGAAATGACACAATTACAGCAACACAAAAAGGAACTCCACCGGACAAAGTTCAGTGCTCACAAGGAGCCTCATTCAACACACACGGTTCCATTCCCATTCATGCAAAGCACGAAAGTGTAAAACTTGGGAACATACTTGAGAGCAAAGATCACATTCAATCTCATTCAAGGCACGGATGTGAATGCAACGGGATGAAATTACTGAAATGATGCCTGCCCTCGAACTGTGATGATGGACTACCCGACTCGCCAATAATATTGGGTTCTGGTGTATTGAAATACAGGAGCTGCTGGATTTGTGTGTTTTCTTAACCCCTCACCATAGTTTGTCAAATGTTTAAACAACTGAACTTATATTCAAGGTTTGTTTCTCTTCATATGTTTTACTGGTTTACATTTGTCTCAGCAACCTGTTGAATGATTCTTCTGCTTTCAAAACAAAATGACAAAAGGATGAATGCACACACTTGAAAATACACTACATGCAATGTTATGCATCATAGTGATGCAACCTCCTTTCAGTTTCATACTGCATGTCAATTGAAATCCTTACTGAAATGCACACCTTCTCAAGATTGCGCTTGACTGGCGTGTCAGGCACTCAATTACAGCTGTTTTATCAAGACAATGTGTTCGTTTTGTAAAATATAGTTCCGGTCTGGTGTGACACCCCAGCTAACGCACAACGTTGCCACAACGTTGCCACAACGTGGCGTGTAAGAAGGGACTGTCTGCGGCGCGCTGGTGTGTCCCGGGCTTTAGAGTAGAGAGACAGTTCAACTGTAAGTATGAACGGCAGAAACGGATATTGCCTTCCCTTTAAGTAGAGCGTCAGGGACAGCCTCCCTGGCTTACGGCCATACTAGCCTGAATACGCCCGATCTCGTCCGATCTCGGAAGCCAAGCAGACTCGGGCCTGGTTAGTACTTGGATGGGCGACCGCCTGGGAATACCAGGTGCTGTAAGCTTTTGCACCTTTTACACACCAGAGGGCGACAAATCACGAGTTTTAACTTTGGATACACGCAATTTCATCATTATTTCAGATTTTACTTCCCCAAATACACAGGCATACAATAGATCTTGTTCTCCAACGTAAACGGTCCCTAGTAAATAGGGTACATTCGTCAATAAATTGAGCATCATGGCTAGAAGTGACTAAATGTTGCCTAATCTTTCTCATCAAGAAATGACACAATTACAGCAACAAAAAAGGAACTCCACCGGACAAAGTTCAGTGCTCACAAGGAGCATCATTCAACACACACGGTTCCATTCCCATTCATGCAAAGCACGAAAGTGTAAAACTTGGGAACATACTTGAGAACATACTTGAGAGCAAAGATCACATTCAATCTCATTCAAGGCACGGATGTGAATGCAACGGGATGAAATTACTGAAATGATGCCTGCCCTCGAACTGTGATGATGGACTACCCGACTCGCCAATAATATTGGGTTCTGGTGTATTGAAATACAGGAGCTGCTGGATTTGTGTGTTTTCTTACCCCCTCACCATAGTTTGTCAAATGTTTAAACAACTGAACTTATATTCAAGGTTTGTTTCTCTTCATATGTTTTACTGGTTTACATTTGTCTCAGCAACCTGTTGAATGATTCTTCTGCTTTCAAAAACAAATGACAACAGGATGAATGCACACACTTGAAAATACAATACATGCAATGTTATGCATCATAGTGATGCAACCTCCTTTCAGTTTCATACTGCATGTCAATTGAAATCCTTACTGAAATGCACACCTTCTCAAGATTGCGCTTGACTGGCGTGTCAGGCACTCAATTACAGCTGTATTATCAAGACAATGTGTTCGTTTTGTAAAATATAGTTCCGGTCTGGTGTGGCACCCCAGCTAACGCACAACGTTGCCACAACGTGGCGTGTTAGCAGGGACTATCTGCGGCGCGCTGGTGTGTCCCGGACTTTAGAATAGAGAGACAGTTCAACTGCAAGTATGAGCGGCAGAAACGGATATTGCCTTCCCTTTAAGTAGAGCGTCAGGGACAACCTCCCTGGCTTACGGCCATACTAGCCTGAATACGCCCGATCTCGTCCGATCTCGGAAGCTAAGCAGGCTCGGGCCTGGTCAGTACTTGGATGGGAGACCGCCTGGGAATACCAGGTGCTGTAAGCTTTTGCATCTTTTACACACCAGAGGGCGACAAATCACGAGTTTTAACTTTGGATACACGCAATTTCATCATTATTTCAGATTTGACTTCCCCAAATACACAGGCATACAATAGATCTTGTTCTCCAACGTAAACGGTCCCTAGTAACTAGGGTACATTCGTAAATAAATTGAGCATCATGGCTAGAAGTGACTAAATGTTGCCTAATCTTTCTCATCGAGAAATGACACATTTACAGCAACACAAAAAGGAACTCCACCGGACAAAGTTCAGTGCTCACAAGGAGCCTCATTCAACACACACGGTTCCATTCCCATTCATGCAAAGCACGAAAGTGTAAAACTTGGGAACATACTTGAGAGCAAAGATCACATTCAATCTCATTCAAGGCACGGATGTGAATGCAACGGGATGAAATTACTGAAATGATGCCTGCCCTCGAACTGTGATGATGGACTACCCGACTCGCCAATAATATTGGGTTCTGGTGTATTGAAATACAGGAGCTGCTGGATTTGTGTGTTTTCTTATTCCCTCACCATAGTTTGTCAAATGTTTAAACAACTGAACTTATATTCAAGGTTTGTTTCTCTTCATATGTTTTACTGGTTTACATTTGTCTCAGCAACCTGTTGAATGATTCTTCTGCTTTCAAAACAAAATGACAACAGGATGAATGCACACACTTGAAAATACAATACATGCAATGTTATGCATCATAGTGATGCAACCTCCTTTCAGTTTCATACAGCATGTCAATTAAAATCCTTACTGAAATGCACACCTTCTCAAGATTGCGCTTGACTGGCGTGTCAGGCACTCAATTACAGCTGTTTTATCAAGACAATGTGTTCGTTTTGTAATATATAGTTCCGGTCTGGTGTGGCACCCCAGCTAACGCACAACGTTGCCACAATGTTGCCACAACGTGGCGTGTTAGCAGGGACTGTCTGCGGCGCGCTGGTGTGTCCCGGGCTTTAGAGTAGAGAGACAGTTCAACTGTAAGTATGAACGGCAGAATCGGATATTGCCTTCCCTATAAGTAGAGCGTCAGGGACAGCCTCCCTGGCTTACGGCCATACTAGCCTGAATACGCCCGATCTCGTCCGATCTCGGAAGCTAAGCAGGCTCGGGCCTGGTCAGTACTTGGATGGGAGACCGCCTGGGAATACCAGGTGCTGTAAGCTTTTGCATCTTTTACACACCAGAGGGCGACAAATCACGAGTTTTAACTTTGGATACACGCAATTTCATCATTATTTCAGATTTGACTTCCCCAAATACACAGGCATACAATAGATCTTGTTCTCCAACGTAAACGGTCCCTAGTAACTATGGTACATTCGTAAATAAATTGAGCATCATGGCTAGAAGTGACTAAATGTTGCCTAATCTTTCTCATCGAGAAATGACACAATTACAGCAACACAAAAAGGAACTCCACCGGACAAAGTTCAGTGCTCACAAGGAGCCTCATTCAACACACACGGTTCCATTCCCATTCATGCAAAGCACGAAAGTGTAAAACTTGGGAACATACTTGAGAGCAAAGATCACATTCAATCTCATTCAAGGCACGGATGTGAATGCAACGGGATGAAATTACTGAAATGATGCCTGCCCTTGAACTGTGATGATGGACTACCCGACTCGCCAATAATATTGGGTTCCGGTGTATTGAAATACAGGAGCTGCTGGATTTGTGTGTTTTCTTACCCCCTCACCATAGTTTGTCAAATGTTTAAACAACTGAACTTATATTCAAGGTTTGTTTCTCTTCATATGTTTTACTGGTTTACATTTGTCTCAGCAACCTGTTGAATGATTCTTGTGCTTTCATAACAAAATGACAACAGGATGAATGCACACACTTGAAAATACAATACATGCAATGTTATGCATCATAGTGATGCAACCTCCTTTCAGTTTCATACTGCATGTCAATTGAAATCCTTACTGAAATGCACACCATCTCAAGATTGCGCTTGACTGGCAAGTCAGGCACTCAATTACAGCTGTTTTATCAAGACAATGTGTTCGTTTTGTAAAATATAGTTCCGGTCTGGTGTGGCACCCCAGCTAACGCACAACGTTGCCACAACGTTTCCACAACGTGGCGTGTTAGCAGGGACTGTCTGCGGCGCGCTGGTGTGTCCCGGGCTTTAGAGTAGAGAGACAGTTCAACTGTAAGTATGAACGGCAGAAACGGATATTGCCTTCCCTTTAAGTAGAGCGTCAGGGACAACCTCCCTGGCTTACGGAAAATACTAGCCTGAATACGCCCGATCTCGTCCGATCTCTGAAGCCAAGCAGGCTCGGGCCTGGTCAGTACTTGGATGGGAGACCGCCTGGGAATAGCAGGTGCTGTAAGCTTTTGCACCTTTTACACACCAGAGGGCGACAAATCACGAGTTTTAACTTTGGATACACACAATTTCATCATTATTTCAGATTTTACTTCCCCAAATACACAGGCATACAATAGATCTTGTTCTCCACCGTAAACGGTCCCTAGTAACTAGGGTACATTCGTAAATAAATTGAGCATCATGGCTAGAAGTGACTAAATGTTGCCTAATCTTTCTCATCGAGAAATGACACAATTACAGCAACACAAAAAGGATCTCCACCGGACAAAGTTCAGTGCTCACAAGGAGCCTCATTCAACACACACGGTTCCATTCCCATTCATGCAAAGCACGAAAGTGTAAAACTTGGGAACATACTTGAGAGCAAAGATCACATTCAATCTCATTCAAGGCACGGATGTGAATGCAACGGGATGAAATTACTGAAATGATGCCTGCCCTCGAACTGTGATGATGGACTAACCGACTCGCCAATAATATTGGGTTCTGGTGTATTGAAATACAGGAGCTGCTGGATTTGTGTGTTTTCTTACCCCCTCACCATAGTTTGTCAAATTTTTAAACAACTGAACTTATATTCAAGGTTTGTTTCTCTTCATATGTTTTACTGGTTTACATTTGTCTCAGCAACCTGTTGAATGATTCTTCTGCTTTCAAAACAAAATGACAACAGGATGAATGCACACACTTGAAAATACAATACATGCAATGTTATGCATCATAGTGATGCAACCTCCTTTCAGTTTCATACTGCATGTCAATTGAAATCCTTACTGAAATGCACACCTTCTCAAGATTGCGCTTGACTGGCGTGTCAGGCACTCAATTACAGCTGTATTATCAAGACAATGTGTTCGTTTTGTAAAATATAGTTCCGGTCTGGTGTGGCACCCCAGCTAACGCACAACGTTGCCACAACGTGGCGTGTTAGCAGGGACTATCTGCGGCGCGCTGGTGTGTCCCGGACTTTAGAATAGAGAGACAGTTCAACTGCAAGTATGAGCGGCAGAAACGGATATTGCCTTCCCTTTAAGTAGAGCGTCAGGGACAACCTCCCTGGCTTACGGCCATACTAGCCTGAATACGCCCGATCTTGTCCGATCTCGGAAGCTAAGCAGGCTCGGGCCTGGTCAGTACTTGGATGGGAGACCGTCTGGGAATACCAGGTGCTGTAAGCTTTTGCATCTTTTACACACCAGAGGGCGACAAATCACGAGTTTTAACTTTGGATACACGCAATTTCATCATTATTTCAGATTTGACTTCCCCAAATACACAGGCATACAATAGATCTTGTTCTCCAACGTAAACGGTCCCTAGTAACTAGGGTACATTCGTAAATAAATTGAGCATCATGGCTAGAAGTGACTAAATGTTGCCTAATCTTTCTCATCGAGAAATGACACATTTACAGCAACACAAAAAGGAACTCCACCGGACAAAGTTCAGTGCTCACAAGGAGCCTCATTCAACACACACGGTTCCATTCCCATTCATGCAAAGCACGAAAGTGTAAAACTTGGGAACATACTTGAGAGCAAAGATCACATTCAATCTCATTCAAGGCACGGATGTGAATGCAACGGGATGAAATTACTGAAATGATGCCTGCCCTCGAACTGTGATGATGGACTACCCGACTCGCCAATAATATTGGGTTCTGGTGTATTGAAATACAGGAGCTGCTGGATTTGTGTGTTTTCTTACCCCCTCACCATAGTTTGTCAAATGTTTAAACAACTGAACTTATATTCAAGGTTTGTTTCTCTTCATATGTTTTACTGGTTTACATTTGTCTCAGCAACCTGTTGAATGATTCTTCTGCTTTCAAAACAAAATGACAACAGGATGAATGCACACACTTGAAAATACAATACATGCAATGTTATGCATCATAGTGATGCAACCTCCTTTCAGTTTCATACTGCATGTCAATTGAAATCCTTACTGAAATGCACACCTTCTCAAGATTGCGCTTGACTGGCGTGTCAGGCACTCAATTACAGCTGTTTTATCAAGACAATGTGTTCGTTTTGTAATATATAGTTCCGGTCTGGTGTGGCACCCCAGCTAACGCACAACGTTGCCACAATGTTGCCACAATGTTGCCACAACGTGGCGTGTTAGCAGGGACTGGCTGCGGCGCGCTGGTGTGTCCCGGGCTTTAGAGTAGAGAGACAGTTCAACTGTAAGTATGAACGGCAGAAACGGATATTGCCTTCCCTTTAAGTAGAGCGTCAGGGACAGCCTCCCTGGCTTACGGCCATACTAGCCTGAATACGCCCGATCTCGTCCGATCTCGGAAGCCAAGCAGGCTCGGGCCTGGTCAGTACTTGGATGGGAGACCGCCTGGGAATACCAGGTGCTGTAAGCTTTTGCATCTTTTACACACCAGAGGGCGACAAATCACGAGTTTTAACTTTGGATACACGCAATTTCATAATTATTTCAGATTTGACTTCCCCAAATACACAGGCATACAATAGATCTTGTTCTCCAACGTAAACGGTCCCTAGTAACTAGGGTACATTCGTACATAAATTGAGCATCATGGCTAGAAGTGACTAAATGTTGCCTAATCTTTCTCATCGAGAAATGACACAATTACAGCAACACAAAAAGGAACTCCACCGGACAAAGTTCAGTGCTCACAAGGAGCCTCATTCAACACACACGGTTCCATTCCCATTCATGCAAAGCACGAAAGTGTAAAACTTGGGAACATACTTGAGAGCAAAGATCACATTCAATCTCATTCAAGGCACGGATGTGAATGCAACGGGATGAAATTACTGAAATGATGCCTGCCCTCGAACTGTGATGATGGACTACCCGACTCGCCAATAATATTGGGTTCTGGTGTATTGAAATACAGGAGCTGCTGGATTTGTGTGTTTTCTTACCCCCTCACCATAGTTTGTCAAATGTTTAAACAACTGAACTTATATTCAAGGTTTGTTTCTCTTCATATGTTTTACTGGTTTACATTTGTCTCAGCAACCTGTTGAATGATTCTTCTGCTTTCAAAGCAAAATGACAACAGGATGAATGCACACACTTGAAAATACAATACATGCAATGTTATGCATCATAGTGATGCAACCTCCTTTCAGTTTCATACTGCATGTCATTTGAAATCCTTACTGAAATGCACACCTTCTCAAGATTGCGCTTGACTGGCGTGTCAGGCACTCAATTACTGCTGTTTTATCAAGAGAATGTGTTCGTTTTGTAATATATAGTTCCGGTCTGGTGTGGCACCCCAGCTAACGCACAACGTTGCCACAATGTTGCCACAACGTGGCGTGTTAGCAGGGACTGTCTGCGGCGCGCTGGTGTGTCCCGGGCTTTAGAGTAGAGAGACAGTTCAACTGTAAGTATGAACGGCAGAAACGGATATTGCCTTCCCTTTAAGTAGAGCGTCAGGGACAGCCTTCCTGGCTTACGGCAATACTAGCCTGAATACGCCCGATCTCGTCCGATCTTGGAAGCTAAGCAGGCTCGTTCCTGGTCAGTACTTGGATGGGAGACCGCCTGGGAATACCAGGTGCTGTAATCTTTTGCATCTTTTACACACCAGAGGGCGACAAATCACGAGTTTTAACTTTGGATACACGCAATTTCATCATTATTTCAGATTTGACTTCCCCAAATACACAGTCATACAATAGATCTTGTTCTCCAACGTAAACGGTCCCTAGTAACTAGGGTACATTCGTAAATAAATTGAGCATCATGGCTAGAAGTGACTAAATGTTGCCTAATCTTTCTCATCGAGAAATGACACAATTACAGCAACACAAAAAGGAACTCCACTGGACAATGTTCAGTGCTCACAAGGAGCCTCATTCAACACACACGGTTCCATTCCCATTCATGCAAAGCACGAAAGTGTAAAACTTGGGAACATACTTGAGAGCAAAGATCACATTCAATCTCATTCAAGGCACGGATGTGAATGCAACGGGATGAAATTACTGAAATGATGCCTGCCCTCGAACTGTGATGATGGACTACCCGACTCGCCAATAATATTGGGTTCTGGTGTATTGAAATACAGGAGCTGCTGGATTTGTGTGTTTTCTTACCCCCTCACCATAGTTTGTCAAATGTTTAAACAACTGAACTTATATTCAAGGTTTGTTTCTCTTCATATGTTTTACTGGTTTACATTTGTCTCAGCAACCTGTTGAATGATTCTTCTGCTTTCAAAACAAAATGACAACAGGATGAATGCACACACTTGAAAATACAATACATGCAATGTTATGCATCATAGTGATGCAACCTCCTTTCAGTTTCATACTGCATGTCAATTGAAATCCTTACTGAAATGCACACCTTCTCAAAATTGCGCTTGACTGGCGTGTCAGGCACTCAATTACAGCTGTTTTATCAAGACAATGTGTTCGTTTTGTAATACATAGTTCCGGTCTGGTGTGGCACCCCAGCTAACGCACAACGTTGCCACAATGTTGCCACAACGTGACGTGTTAGCAGGGACTGTCTGCGGCGCGCTGGTGTGTCCCGGGCTTTAGAGTAGAGAGACAGTTCAACTGTAAGTATGAACGGCAGAAACGGATATTGCCTTCCCTTTAAGTAGAGCGTCAGGGACAGCCTCCCTGGCTTACGGCCATACTAGCCTGAATACGCCCGATCTCGTCCGATCTCGGAAGCCAAGCAGGCTCGGGCCTGGTCAGTACTTGGATGGGAGACCGCCTGGGAATACCAGGTGCTGTAAGCTTTTGCATCTTTTACACACCAGAGGGCGACAAATCACGAGTTTTAACTTTGGATACACGCAATTTCATCATTATTTCAGATTTGACTTCCCCAAATACACAGGCATACAATAGATCTTGTTCTCCAACGTAAACGGTCCCTAGTAACTAGGGTACATTCGTAAATAAATTGAGCATCATGGCTAGAAGTGACTAAATGTTGCCTAATCTTTCTCATCGAGAAATGACACAATTACAGCAACACAAAAAGGAACTCCACCGGACAAAGTTCAGTGCTCACAAGGAGCCTCATTCAACACACACGGTTCCATTCCCATTCATGCAAAGCACGAAAGTGTAAAACTTGGGAACATACTTGAGAGCAAAGATCACATTCAATCTCATTCAAGGCACGGATGTGAATGCAACGGGATGAAATTACTGAAATGATGCCTGCCCTCGAACTGTGATGATGGACTACCCGACTCGCCAATAATATTGGGTTCTGGTGTATTGAAATACAGGAGCTGCTGAATTTGTGTGTTTTCTTACCCCCTCACCATAGTTTGTCAAATGTTTAAACAACTGAACTTATATTCAAGGTTTGTTTCTCTTCATATGTTTTACTGGTTTACATTTGTCTCAGCAACCTGTTGAATGATTCTTCTGCTTTCAAAACAAAATGACAACAGGATGAATGCACACACTTGAAAATACAATACATGCAATGTTATGCATCATAGTGATGCAACCTCCTTTCAGTTTCATACTGCATGTCAATTGAAATCCTTTCTGAAATGCACACCTTCTCAAGATTGCGCTTGACTGGCGTGTCAGGCACTCAATTACAGCTGTTTTATCAAGACAATGTGTTCGTTTTGTAAAATATAGTTCCGGTCTGGTGTGGCACCCCAGCTAACGCACAACGTTGCCACAACGTTTCGTGTTAGCAGGGACTGTCTGCGGCGCGCTGGTGTGTCCCGGACTTTAGAGTAGAGAGACAGTTCAACTGCAAGTATGAGCGGCAGAAACGGATATTGCCTTCCCTTTAAGTAGAGCGTCAGGGATAGCCTCCCTGGCTTACGGCCATACTAGCCTGAATACGCCCGATCTCGTCCGATCTCGGAAGCTAAGCAGGCTCGGGCCTGATCAGTACTTGGATGGGAGACCGCCTGGGAATACCAGGTGCTGTAAGCTTTTGCATCTTTTACACACCAGAGGGCGACAAATCACGAGTTTTAACTTTGGATACACGCAATTTCATCATTATTTCAGATTTGACTTCCCCAAATACACAGGCATACAATAGATCTTGTTCTCCAACGTAAACGGTCCCTAGTAACTAGGGTACATTCGTAAATAAATTGAGCATCATGGCTAGAATTGACTAAATGTTGCCTAATCTTTCTCATCGAGAAATGACACAATTACAGCAACACAAAAAGGAACTCCACTGGTCAAAGTTCAGTGCTCACAAGGAGCCTCATTCAACACACACGGTTCCATTCCCATTCATGCAAAGCACGAAAGTGTAAAACTTGGGAACATACTTGAGAGCAAAGATCACATTCAATCTCATTCAAGGCACGGATGTGAATGCAACGGGATGAAATTACTGAAATGATGCCTGCCCTCGAACTGTGATGATGGACTACCCGACTCGCCAATAATATTGGGTTCTGGTGTATTGAAATACAGGAGCTGCTGGATTTGTGTGTTTTCTTACCCCCTCACCATAGTTTGTCAAATGTTTAAACAACTGAACTTATATTCAAGGTTTGTTTCTCTTCATATGTTTTACTGGTTTATATTTGTCTCAGCAACCTGTTGAATGATTCGTCTGCTTTCAAAACAAAATAACAACAGGATGAATGCACACACTTGAAAATACAATACATGCAATGTTATGCATCATAGTGATGCAACCTCCTTTCAGTTTCACACTGCATGTCAATTGAAATCCTTACTGAAATGCACACGTTCTCAAGATTGCGCTTGACTGGCGTGTCAGGCACTCAATTACAGCTGTATTATCAAGACAATGTGTTCGTTTTGTAAAATATAGTTCCGGTCTGGTGTGGCACCCCAGCTAACGCACAACGTTGCCACAACGTGGCATGTTAGCAGGGACTGTCTGCGGCGCGCTGGTGTGTCCCGGGCTTTAGAGTAGAGAGATAGTTCAACTGTAAGTATGAACGGCAGAAACGGATATTGCCTTCCCTTTAAGTAGAGCGTCAGGGACAGCCTCCCTGGCTTACGGCCATACTAGCCTGAATACGCCCGATCTCGTCCGATCTCGGAAGCTAAGCAGGCTCGGGCCTGGTCAGTACTTGAATGGGAGACCGCCTGGGAATACCAGGTGCTGTAAGCTTTTGCACCTTTTACACAACAGAGGGCGACAAATCACGAGATTTAACTTTGGATACACGCAATTTCATCATTATTTCAGATTTTACTTCCCCAAATACACAGGCATACAATAGATCTTGTTCTCCAACGTCAACGGTCCCTAGTAACTAGTGTACATTCATAAATAAATTGAGCATCATGGCTAGAAGTGACTAAATGTTGCCTAATCTTTCTCATCAAGAAATGACAAAATTACAGCAACACAAAAAGGAACTCCACTGGACAAAGTTCAGTGCTCACAAGGAGCCTCATTCAACACACACGGTTCCATTCCCATTCATGCAAACCACGAAAGTGTAAAACTTGGGAATATACTTGAGAGTAAAGATCACATTCAATCTCATTCAAGGCACGGATGTGAATGCAACGGGATGAAATTACTGAAATGATGCCTGCCCTCGAACTGTGATGATGGACTACCCGACTCGCCAATAAAATTGGGTTCTGGTGTATTGAAATACAGAAGCTGCTGGTTGTGTGTTTTCTTACCCCCTCACCATAGTTTGTCAAATGTTTAAACAACTGAACTTATATTCAAGGTTTGTTTCTCTTCATATGTTTTACTGGTTTACAATTGTCTCAGCAACCTGTTGAATGATTCTTCTGCTTTTTAAACAAAATGACAACAGGATGAATGCACACACTTGAAAATACAATACATGCAATGTTATGCATCATAGTGATGCAACCTCCTTTCAGTTTCATACTGCATGTCAATTGAAATCCTTACTGAAATGCACACCTTCTCAAGATTGCGCTTGACTGGCGTGTCAGGCACTCAATTACAGCTGTTTTATCAAGACAATGTGTTCGTTTTGTAAAATATAGTTCCGGTCTGGTGTGGCACCCCAGCTAACGCACAATGTTGCCACAACGTGGCATGTTAGCAGGGACTGTCTGCGGCGCGCTGGTGTGTCCCGGACTTTAGAGTAGAGAGACAGTTCAACTGCAAGTATGAGCGGCAGAAACGGATATTGCCTTCCCTTTAAGTAGTGCGTCAGGGACAGCCTCCCTGGCTTACGGCCATACTAGCCTGAATACGTCCGATCTCGGAAGCTAAGCAGGCTCGGGCCTGGTCAGTACTTGGATGGGAGACCACCTGGGAATACCAGGTGCTGTAAGCTTTTGCATCTTTTACACACCAGAGGGCGACAAATCACGAGTTTTAACTTTGGATACACGCAATTTCATCATTATTTCAGATTTGACTTCCCCAAATACACAGGCATACAATAGATCTTGTTCTCCAACGTAAACGGTCCCTAGTAAACAGCGTACATTCGTAAATAAATTGAGCATCATGGCTAGAAGTGACTAAATGTTGCCTAATCTTTCTCATCAAGAAATGACACAATTACAGCAACACAAAAAGGAACTCCACCGGACAAAGTTCAGTGCTCACAAGGAGCATCATTCAACACACACGGTTCCATTCCCATTCATGCAAAGCACGAAAGTGTAAAACTTGGGTACATACTTGAGAGCAAAGATCACATTCAATCTCATTCAAGGCACGCATGTGAATGCAACGGGATGAAATTACTGAAATGATGCCTGCCCTCGAACTGTGATGATGGATTACCTGACTCGCCAATAATATTGGGTTCTGGTGTATTGAAATACAGGAGCTGCTGGATTTGTGTGTTTTCTTACCCCCTCACCATAGTTTGTCAAATGTTTAAACAACTGAACTTATATTCAAGGTTTGTTTCTCTTCATATGTTTTACTGGTTTACATTTGTCTCAGCAACCTGTTGAATGATTCTTCTGCTTTCAAAACAAAATGACAACAGGATGAATGCACACACTTGAAAATACAATACATGCAATGTTATGCATCATAGTGATGCAACCTCCTTTCAGTTTCATACTGCATGTCAATTGAAATCCTTACTGAAATGCACACCTTCTCAAGATTGCGCTTGACTGGCGTGTCAGGCACTCAATTACAGCTGTTTTATCAAGACAATGTGTTCGTTTTGTAAAATATAGTTCCGGTCTGGTGTGGCACCCCAGCTAACGCACAATGTTGCCACAACGTGGCGTGTTAGCAGGGACTGTCTGCGGCGCGCTGCTGTGTCCCGGGCTTTAGAGTAGAGAGACAGTTCAACTGCAAGTATGAACAGCAGAAAAAAATATTTCCTTCCCTTTAAGTAGAGCGTCAGGGACAGCCTCCCTGACTTACGGCCATACTATCCTGAATATGCCCGATCTCGTCCGATCTCGGAAGCCAAGCAGGCTCGGGCCTGGTCAGTACTTGGATGGGAGACCGCCTGGGAATACCAGGTGCTGTAAGCTCTTGCACCTTTTACACACCAGAGGGCGACAAATCACGAGTTTTAACTTTGGATACACACAATTTCATCATTATTTCAGATTTTACTTCCCCAAATACACAGGCATTAAATAGATCTTGTTCTCCAACGTAAACGGTCCCTAGTAACTAGCGTACATTCGTAAATAAATTGAGCATCATGGCTAGAAGTGACTAAATGTTGCCTAATCTTTCTCATCAAGATATGACACAATTACAGCAACACAAAAAGGAACTCCACCGGACAAAGTTCAGTGCTCACAAGGAGCCTCATTCAACACACACGGTTCCATTTTCATTCATGCAAAGCACGAAAGTGTAAAACTTGGGAGCATACTTGAGAACAAAGATCACATTCAATCTCATTCAAGGCACGGATGTGAATGCAATGGGATGAAATTACTGAAATGATGCCTGCCCTCGAACTGTGATGATGGACTACCCGACTCGCCAATAATATTGGCTTCTGGTGTATTGAAATACAGGAGCTGCTGGATTTGTGTGTTTTTTTACCCCCTCACCATAGTTTGTCAAATGTTTAAACAACTGAACTTATATTCAAGGTTTGTTTCTCTTCATATGTTTTACTGATTTACATTTGTCTCAGCAACCTGTTGAATGATTCTTCTGCTTTCAAAACAAAATGACAACAGGATGAATGCACACACTTGAAAATACAATACATGCAATGTTATGCATCATAGTGATGCAACCTCCTTTCAGTTTCATACTGCATGTCAATTGAAATCCTTACTGAAATGCACACCTTCTCAAGATTGCGCTTGACTGGCGTGTCAGGCACTCAATTACAGCTGTTTTATCAAGACAATGTGTTCGTTTTGTAAAATATAGTTCCGGTCTGGTGTGGCACCCCAGCTAACGCACAACGTTGCCACAACGTTGCGTGTTAGCAGGGACTGTCTGCGGCGCGCTGGTGTGTCCCGGGCTTTAGAGTAGAGAGACAGTTCAACTGTAAGTATGAACGGCAGAAACGGATATTGCCTTCCCTTTAAGTAGAGCGTCAGGGACAGCCTCCATGGCTTATGGCCATACTAGCCTGAATACGCCCGATCTCGTCCGTTCTCGGAAGCTAAGCAGGCTCGGGCCTGGTCAGTACTTGGATGGGACACTGCCTGGGAATACCAGGTGCTGTAAGCTTTTGCCCCTTTTACACAACAGAGGGCGACAAATCACGAGTTTTAACTTTGGATACACGCAATTTCATCATTATTTCAGATTTGACTTCCCCAAATACACAGGCATACAATAGATCTTGTTCTCCAACGTAAACGGTCCCTATTAACTAGGGTACATTCGTAAATAAATTGAGCATCATGGCTAGAAGTGACTAAATGTTGCCTAATCTTTCTCATCGAGAAATGACACAATTACAGCAACACAAAAAGGAACTCCACCGGACAAAGTTCAGTGCTCACAAGGAGCCTCATTCAACACACACGGTTCCATTCCCATTCATGCAAAGCACGAAAGTGTAAAACTTGGGAACATACTTGAGAGCAAAGATCACATTCAATCTCATTCAAGGCACGGATGTGAATGCAACGGGATGAAATTACTGAAATGATGCCTGCCCTCGAACTGTGATGATGGACTACCCGACTCGCCAATAATATTGGGTTCTGGTGTATTGAAATACAGGAGCTGCTGGATTTGTGTGTTTTCTTACCCCCTCACTATAGTTTGTCAAATGTTTAAACAACTGAACTTATATTCAAGGTTTGTTTCTCTTCATATGTTTTACTGGTTTACATTTGTCTCAGCAACCTGTTGAATGATTCCTCTGCTTTCAAAACAAAATGACAACAGGATGAATGCACACACTTGAAAATACAATACATGCAATGTTATGCATCATAGTGATGCAACCTCCTTTCAGTTTCATACTGCATATCAATTGAAATCCTTACTGAAATGCACACCTTCTCAAGATTGCGCTTGACTGGCGTGTCAGGCACTCAATTACAGCTGTATTATCAAGACAATGTGTTCGTTTTGTAAAATATAGTTCCGGTCTGGTGTGGCACCCCAGCTAACGCACAACGTTGCCACAACGTTGCCACAACGTGGCGTGTTAGCAGGGACTGTCTGCGGCGCGCTGGTGTGTCCCGGACTTTAGAGTAGAGAGACAGTTCAACTGCAAGTATGAGCGGCAGAAACGGATATTGCCTTCCCTTTAAGTAGAGCGTCAGGGACAGCCTCCCTGGCTTACGGCCATACTAGCCTGAATACGCCCGATCTCGTCCGATCTCGGAAGCCAAGCAGGCTCGGGTCTGGTCAGTACTTGGATGGGAGACCGCCTGGGAATACCAGGTGCTGTAAGCTTCTGCACCTTTTACACACCAGAGGGCGACAAATCACGAGTTTTAACTTTGGATACACACAATTTCATCATTATTTCAGATTTTACTTCCCCAAATACACAGGCATACAATAGATCTTGTTCTCCAACGTAAACGGTCCCTAGTAACTAGGGTACATTCGTAAATTAATTGAGCATCATGGCTAGAAGTGACTCAATGTTGCCTAATCTTTCTCATCAAGAAATGACACAATTACAGCAACACAAAAAGGAACTCCACCGCACAAAGTTCAGTGCTCACAAGGAGACTCATTCAACACACACGGTTCCATTCCCATTCATGCAAAGCACGAAAGTGTAAAACTTGGGAACATACTTGAGAGCAAAGATCACATTCAATCTCATTCAAGGCACGGATGTGAATGCAACGGGATGAAATTACTGAAATGATGCCTGCCCTCGAACTGTGATGATGGACTACCCGACTCGCCAATAATATTGGGTTCTGGTGTATTGAAATACAGGAGCTGCTGGATTTGTGTGTTTTCTTACTCCCTCACCATAGTTTGTCAAATGTTTAAACAACTGAACTTATATTCAAGGTTTGTTTCTCTTCATATATTTTACTGGTTTACATTTGTCTCAGCAACCTGTTGAATGATTCTTCTGCTTTCAAAACAAAATGACAACAGGATGAATGCACACACTTGAAAATACAATACATGCAATGTTATGCATCATAGTGATGCAACCTCCTTTCAGTTTCATACTGCATGTCAATTGAAATCCTTACTGAAATGCACACCTTCTCAAGATTGCGCTTGACTGGCGTGTCAGGCACTCAATTACAGCTGTTTTATCAAGACAATGTGTTCGTTTTGTAAAATATAGTTCCGGTCTGCAGTGGCACCCCAGCTAACGCACAACGTTGCCACAACGTGGCGTGTTGGCAGGGACTGTCTGCGGCGCGCTGGTGTGGCCCGGGCTTTAGAGTAGAGAGACAGTTCAACTGTAAGTATGAACGGCAGAAACGGATATTGCCTTCCCTTTAAGTAGAGCGTCAGGGACAGCCTCCCTGGCTTACGGCCATACTAGCCTGAATACGCCCGATCTCGTCCGATCTTGGAAGCCAAGCAGGCTCAGGCCTGGTCGGTACTTGGATGGTTGACCGCCTGAGAATACCAGGTGCTGTAAGCTTTTGCACCTTTTACACACCAGAGGGCGACAAATCACGAGTTTTAACTTTGGATACACGCAATTTCATCATTATTTCAGATTTTACTTCCCCAAATACACAGGCATACAATAGATCTTCTTCTCCAACGTAAACGGTCCCTAGTAACTAGGGTACATTCGTCAATAAATTGAGCATCATGGCTAGAAGTGACTAAATGTTGCCTAATCTTTCTCATCAAGAAATGACACAATTACAGCAACACAAAAAGGAACTCCACCGGACAAAGTTCAGTGCTCACAAGGAGCATCATTCAACACACACGGTTCCATTCCCATTCATGCAAAGCACGAAAGTGTAAAACTTGGGAACATACTTGAGAGCAAAGATCACATTCAATCTCATTCAAGGCACGGATGTGAATGCAACGGGATGAAATTACTGAAATGATGCCTGCCCTCGAACTGTGATGATGGACTACCCGACTTGCCAATAATATTGGGTTCTGGTGTATTGAAATACAGGAGCTGCTGGATTTGTATGTTTTCTTACCCCCTCACCATAGTTTGTCAAATGTTTAAACAACTGAACTTATATTCAAGGTTTGTTTCTCTTCATATGTTTTACTGGTTTACATTTGTCTCAGCAACCTGTTGAATGATTCTTCTGCTTTCAAAACAAAATGACAACAGGATGAATGCACACACTTGAAAATACAATACATGCAATGTTATGCATCATAGTGATGCAACCTCCCTTCAGTTTCATACTGCATGTCAATTGAAATCCTTACTGAAATGCACACCTTCTCAAGATTGCGCTTGACTGGCGTGTCAGGCACTCAATTACAGCTGTTTTATCAAGACAATGTGTTCGTTTTGTAAAATATAGTTCCGGTCTGGTGTGGCACCCCAGCTAACGCACAACGTTGCCACAACGTGGCGTGTTAGCAGGGACTGTCTGCGGCGCGCTGGTGTGTCCTGGGCTTTAGAGTAGAGAGACAGTTCAACTGTAAGTATGAACGGCAGAAACGGATATTGCCTTCCCTTTAAGTAGAGCGTCGTGGACAGCCTACCTGGCTTACGGCCATACTAGCCTGAATACGCCCGATCTCGTCCGATCTCGGAAGCCAAGCAGGCTCGGGCCTGGTCAGTACTTGGATGGGAGACCGCCTGGGAATACCAGGTGCTGTAAGCTTTTGCACCTTTTACACACCAGAGGGCGACAAATCACGAGTTTTAACTTTGGATACACACAATTTCATCGTTATTTCAGATTTTACTTCCCCAAATACACAGGCATACAATAGATCTTGTTCTCCAACGTAAACGGTCCCTAGTAACTAGGGTACATTCGTAACTAAATTGAGCATCATGGCTAGAAGTGACTAAATGTTGCCTAATCTTTCTCATCAAGAAATGACACAATTACAGCAACACAAAAAGGAACTCCACCGGACAAAGTTCAGTGCTCACAAGGAGCCTCATTCAACACACACGGTTCCATTCCCATTCATGCAAAGCACGAAAGTGTAAAACTTGGGAACATACTTGAGAGCAAAGATCACATTCAATCTCATTCAAGGCACGGATGTGAATGCAACGGGATGAAATTACTGAAATGATGCCTGCCCTCGAACTGTGATGATGGACTACCCGACTCGCCAATAATATTGGCTTCTGGTGTATTGAAATACAGGAGCTGCTGGATTTGTGTCATTTCTTACCCCCTCACCATAGTTTGTCAAATGTTTAAACAACTGAACTTATATTCAAGGTTTGTTTCTCTTCATATGTTTTACTGGTTTACATTTGTCTCAGCAACCTGTTGAATGATTCTTCTGCTTTCAAAACAAAATGACAACAGGATGAATGCACACACTTGAAAATACAATACATGCAATGTTATGCATCATAGTGATGCAACCTCCTTTCATTTTCATACTGCATGTCAATTGAAATCCTTACTGAAATGCACACCTTCTCAAGATTGCGCTTGACTGGCGTGTCAGGCACTCAATTACAGCTGTTTTATCAAGACAATGTGTTTTTTTTTGTAAAATATAGTTCCGGTCTGGTGTGGCACCCCAGCTAACGCACAACGTTGCCACAACGTGGCGTGTTAGCAGGGACTGTCTGCGGCGCGCTGGTGTGTCCCCGGCATGAGTGTAGAGAGACAGTTCAACTGTAAGTATGAGCGGCAGAAACGGATATTGCCTTCCCTTTAAGTAGAGCGTCAGGGACAGCCTCCCTGGCTTACTGCCATACTAGCCTGAATACGCCCGATCTTGTCCGATCTCGGAAGCTAAGCAGGCTCGGGCCTGGTCAGTACTTGGATGGGAGACCGCCTGGGAATACCAGGTGCTGTAAGCTTTTGCATCTTTTACACACCAGAGGGCGACAAATCACGAGTTTTAACTTTGGATACACGCAATTTCATCATTATTTCAGATTTGACTTCCCCAAATACACAGGCATACAATAGATCTTGTTCTCCAACGTAAACGGTCCCTAGTAACTAGGGTACATTCGTAAATAAATTGAGCATCATGGCTAGAAGTGACTAAATGTTGCCTAATCTTTCTCATCGAGAAATGACACAATTACAGCAACACAAAAAGGAACTCCACCGGACAAAGTTCAGTGCTCACAAGGAGCCTCATTCAAAACACACGGTTCCATTCCCATTCATGCAAAGCACGAAAGTGTAAAACTTGGGAACATACTTGAGAGCAAAGATCACATTCAATCTCATTCAAGGCACGGATGTGAATGCAACGGGATGAAATTACTGAAATGATGCCTGCCCTCGAACTGTGATGATGGACTACCCGACTCGCCAATAATATTGGGTTCTGGTGTATTGAAATACAGGAGCTGCTGGATTTGTGTGTTTTCTTACCCCCTCACCATAGTTTGTCAAATGTTTAAACAACTGAACTTATATTCAAGGTTTGTTTCTCTTCATATGTTTTACTGGTTTACATTTGTCTCAGCAACCTGTTGAATGATTCTTCTGCTTTCAAAACAAAATGACAACAGGATGAATGCACACACTTGAAAATACAATACATGCAATGTTATGCATCATAGTGATGCAACCTCCTTTCAGTTTCATACTGCATGTCAATTGAAATCCTTACTGAAATGCACACCTTCTCAAGATTGCGCTTGACTGGCGTGTCAGGCACTCAATTACAGCTGTTTTATCAAGACAATGTGTTCGTTTTGTAATATATAGTTCCGGTCTGGTGTGGCACCCCAGCTAACGCACAACGTTGCCACAACGCTGCCACAACGTGGCGTGTTAGCAGGGACTGTCTGCGGCGCGCTGGTGTGTCCCGGGCTTTAGAGTAGAGAGACAGTTCAACTGTAAGTATGAACGGCAGAAACGGATATTGCCTTCCCTTTAAGTAGAGCGTCAGGGACAGTCTCCCTGGCTTACGGCCATACTAGCCTGAATACGCCCGATCTCGTCTGATCTCGGAAGCTAAGCAGGCTCGGGCCTGGTCAGTACTTGGATGGGAGACCGCCTGGGAATACCAGGTGCTGTAAGCTTTTGCATCTTTTACACACCAGAGGGCGACAAATCATGAGTTTTAACTTTGGATACACGCAATTTCATCATTATTTCAGATTTGACTTCCCCAAATACTCAGGCATACAATAGATCTTGTTCTCCAATGTAAACGGTCCCTAGTAACTAGGGTACATTCGTAAATAAATTGAGCATCATGGCTAGAAGTGACTAAATGTTGCCTAATCTTTCTCATCGAGAAATGACACAATTACAGCAACACAAAAAGGAACTCCACCGGACAAAATTCAGTGCTCACAAGGAGCCTCATTCAACACACACGGTTCCATTCCCATTCATGCAAAGCACGAAAGTGTAAAACTTGGGAACATACTTGAGAGCAAAGATCACATTCAATCTCATTCAAGGCACGGATGTGAATGCAACGGGATGAAATTACTGAAATGATGCCTGCCCTCGAACTGTGATGATGGACTACCCGACTCGCCAATAATATTGGGTTCTGGTGTATTGAAATACAGGAGCTGCTGGATTTGTGTGTTTTCTTACCCCCTCACCATAGTTTGTCAAATGTTTAAACAACTGAACTTATATTCGAGGTTTGTTTCTCTTCATATGTTTTACTGGTTTACATTTGTCTCAGCAACCTGTTGAATGATTCTTCTGCTTTCAAAACAAAATGACAACAGGATGAATGCACACACTTGTAAATACAATACATGCAATGTTATGCATCATAGTGATGCAACCTCCTTTCAGTTTCATACTGCATGTCAATTGAAATCCTTACTGAAATGCACACCTTCTCAAGATTGCGCTTGACTGGCGTGTCAGGCACTCAATTACAGCTGTTTTATCAAGACAATGTGTTCGTTTTGTAATATATAGTTCCGGTCTGGTGTGGCACCCCAGCTAACGCACAACGTTGCCACAATGTTGCCACAACGTGGCGTGTTAGCAGGGACTGTCTGCGGCGCGCTGGTGTGTCCCGGGCTTTAGAGTAGAGAGACAGTTCAACTGTAAGTATGAACGGCAGAAACGGATATTGCCTTCCCTTTAAGTAGAGCGTCAGGGACAGCATTCCTGGCTTACGGCCATACTAGCCTGAATACGCCCGATCTCGGAAGCTAAGCAGGCTCGGGCCTGGTCAGTACTTGGATGGGAGACCGCCTGGGAATACCAGGTGCTGTAAGCTTTTGCATCTTTTACACACCAGAGGGCGACAAATCACGAGTTTTAACTTTGGATACACGCAATTTCATCATTATTTCAGATTTGACTTCCCCAAATACACAGGCATACAATAGATCTTGTTCTCCAACGTAAACGGTCCCTAGTAACTAGGGTACATTCGTAAATAAATTGAGCATCATGGCTAGAAGTGACTAAATGTTGCCTAATCTTTCTCATCGAGAAATGACACAATTACAGCAACACAAAAAGGAACTCCACCGGACAAAGTTCAGTGCTCACAAGGAGCCTCATTCAACACACACGGTTCCATTCCCATTCATGCAAAGCACGAAAGTGTAAAACTTGGGAACATACTTGAGAGCAAAGATCACATTCAATCTCATTCAAGGCACGGATGTGAATGCAACGGGATGAAATTACTGAAATGATGCCTGCCCTCGAACTGTGATGTTGGACTACCCGACTCGCCAATAATATTGGGTTCTGGTGTATTGAAATACAGGAGCAGCTGGATTTGTGTGTTTTCTTACCCCCTCACCATAGTTTGTCAAATGTTTAAACAACTGAACTTATATTCAAGGTTTGTTTCTCTTCATATGTTTTACTGGTTTACATTTGTCTCAGCAACCTGTTGAATGATTCTTCTGCTTTCAAAACAAAATGACAACAGGATGAATGCACACACTTGAAAATACAATACATGCAATGTTATGCATCATAGTGATGCAACCTCCTTTCAGTTTCATACTGCATGTCAATTGAAATCCTTACTGAAATGCACACCTTCTCAAGATTGCGCTTGACTGGCGTGTCAGGCACTCAATTACAGCTGTATTATCAAGACAATGTGTTCGTTTTGTAATATATAGTTCCGGTCTGGTGTGGCACCCCAGCTAACGCACAACGTTGCCACAACGTTTCGTGTTAGCAGGGACTGTCTGCGGCGCGCTGGTGTGTCCCGGGCTTTAGAGTAGAGAGACAGTTCAACTGTAAGTATGAACGGCAGAAACGGATATTGCCTTCCCTTTAAGTAGAGCGTCAGGGACAGCTTCACTGGCTTGCGGCCATACTAGCCTGAATACGCCCGATCTCGTCCGATCTCGGAAGCTAAGCAGGCTCGGGCCTGGTCAGTACTTGGGTTGGAGACCGCCTGGGAATACCAGGTGCTGTAAGCTTCTGCACCTTTTAATAAACCAGAGGGCGACAAATCACGAGTTTTAACTTTGGATACACACAATTTCATAATTATTTCAGATTTTACTTCCCCAAATACACAGGCATACAATAGATCTTGTTCTCCAACGTAAACGGTCCCTAGTAACTAGGGTACATTCGTCAATAAATTGAGCATCATGGCTAGAAGTGACTAAATGTTGCCTAATCTTTCTCATCAAGAAATGACACAATTACAGCAACAAAAAAGGAACTCCACCGCACAAAGTTCAGTGCTCACAAGGAGCATCATTCAACACACACGGTTCCATTCCCATTCATGCAAACCACGAAAGTGTAAAACTTGGGAACGTACTTGTGAGTAAAGATAACATTCAATCTCATTCAAGGCACGCATGTGAATGCAACGGGATGAAATTACTGAAATGATGCCTGCCCTCGAACTGTGATGATGGACTACCCGACTCGCCAATAATATTGGGATCTGGTGTATTGAAATACAGGAGCTGCTGGATTTGTGTGTTTTCTTACCCCCTCACCATAGTTTGTCAAATGTTTAAACAACTGAACTTATATTCAAGGTTTGTTTCTCTTCATATGTTTTACTGGTTTACATTTGTCTCAGCAACCTGTTGAATGATTCTTCTGCTTTCAAAACAAAATGACAACAGGATGAATGCACACACTTGAAAATACAATACATGCAATGTTATGCATCATAGTGATGCAACCTCCTTTCAGTTTCATACTGCATGTCAATTGAAATCCTTACTGAAATGCACACCTTCTCAAGATTGCGCTTGACTGGCGTGTCAGGCACTCAATTACAGCTGTTTTATCAAGACAATGTGTTCGTTTTGTAATATATAGTTCCGGTCTGGTGTGGCACCCCAGCTAACGCACAACGTTGCCACAATGTTGCCACAACGTGGCGTGTTAGCAGGGACTGTCTGCGGCGCGCTGGTGTGTCCCGGGCTTTAGAGTAGAGAGACAGTTCAACTGTAAGTATGAACGGCAGAAACGGATATTGCCTTCCCTTTAAGTAGAGCGTCAGGGACAGCCTCCCTGGCTTACAGCCATACTAGCCTGAATACGCCCGATCTCGTCCGATCTCGGAAGCCAAGCAGGCTCGGGCCTGGTCAGTACTTGGATGGTAGACCGCCTGGAAATACCAGGTGCTGTAAGCTTTTGCACCTTTTACACACCAGAGGGCGACAAATCACGAGTTTTAACTTTTGATACACACAATTTCATCATTATTTCAGATTTGACTTCCCCAAATACACAGGCATACAATAGATCTTGTTCTCCAACGTAAACGGTCCCTAGTAACTAGGGTACATTCGTAAATAAATTGAGCATCATGGCTAGAAGTGACTAAATGTTGCCTAATCTTTCTCATCGAGAAATGACACAATTACAGCAACACAAAAAGGAACTCCACCGGACAAAGTTCAGTGCTCACAAGGAGCCTCATTCAACACACACGGTTCCATTCCCATTCATGCAAAGCACGAAAGTGTAAAACTTGGGAACATACTTGAGAGCAAAGATCACATTCAATCTCATTCAAGGCACGGATGTGAATGCAACGGGATGAAATTACTGAAATAATGCCTGCCCTCGAACTGTGATGATGGACTACCCAACTCGCCAATAATATTGGGTTCCGGTGTATTGAACTACAGGAGCTGCTGGATTTGTGTGTTTTCTTACCCCCTCACCATAGTTTGTCAAATGTTTAAACAACTGAACTTATATTCAAGGTTTGTTTCTCTTCATATGTTTTACTGGTTTACATTTGTCTCAGCAACCTGTTGAATGATTCTTGTGCTTTCAAAACAAAATGACAACAGGATGAATGCACACACTTGAAAATACAATACATGCAATGTTATGCATCATAGTGATGCAACCTCCTTTCAGTTTCATACTGCATGTCAATTGAAATCCTTACTGAAATGCACACCATCTCAAGATTGCGCTTGACTGGCAAGTCAGGCACTCAATTACAGCTGTTTTATCAAGACAATGTGTTCGTTTTGTAAAATATAGTTCCGGTCTGGTGTGGCACCCCAGCTAACCCACAACGTTGCCACAACATGGCGTGTTAGCAGGGACTGTCTGCGGCGCGCTGCTGTGTCCCGGGCTTTAGAGTAGAGAGACAGTTCAACTGTAAGTATGAACGGCAGAAACGGATATTGCCTTCCCTTTAAGTAGAGCATCAGGGACAGCCTCCCTGGCTTACGGCCATACTAGCCTGAATACGCCCGATCTCGTCCGATCTCGGAAGCCAAGCAGGCTCGGGCCTGGTCGGTACTTGGATGGGAGACCGCCTGGGAATACCAGGTGCTGTAAGCTTTTGCACCTTTTACACACCAGAGGGCGACAAATCACGAGTTTTAACTTTTGATACACACAATTTCATCATTATTTCAGATTTGACTTCCCCAAATACACAGGCATACAATAGATCTTGTTCTCCAACGTAAACGGTCCCTAGTAACTAGGGTACATTCGTAAATAAATTGAGCATCATGGCTAGAAGTGACTAAATGTTGCCTAATCTTTCTCATCAAGAAATGACACAATTACAGCAACACAAAAAGGAACTCCACCGGACAAAGTTCAGTGCTCACAAGGAGCCTCATTCAACACACACGGTTCCATTCCCATTCATGCAAAGCACTAAAGTGTAAAACTTGGGAACATACTTGAGAGCAAAGATCACATTCAATCTCATTCAAGGCACGGATGTGAATGCAACGGGATGAAATTACTGAAATGATGCCTGCCCTCGAACTGTGATGATGGACTACCCGACTCACCAATAATATTGGCTTCTGGTGTATTGAAGTACAGGAGCTGCTGGATTTGTGTGTTTTCTTACCCCCTCACCATAGTTTGTCAAATGTTTAAACAACTGAACTTATATTCAAGGTTTGTTTCTCTTCATATGTTTTACTGGTTTACATTTGTCTCAGCAACCTGTTGAATGATTCTTCTGCTTTCAAAACAAAATGACAACAGGATGAATGCACACACTTGAAAATACAATACATGCAATGTTATGCATCATAGTGATGCAACCTCCTTTCAGTTTCATACTGCATGTCAATTGAAATCCTTACTGAAATGTACACCTTCTCAAGATTGCGCTTGACTGGCGTGTCAGGCACTCAATTACAGCTGTTTTATCAAGACAATGTGTTCGTTTTGTAAAATATAGTTCCGGTCTGGTGTGGCACCCCAGCTAACGCACAACGTTGCCACAACGTTGCCACAACGTGGCGTGTTAGCAGGGACTGTCTTTTCTTCGCCGGTGTGTCCCGGACTTTAGAGTAGAGAGACAGTTCAACTGCAAGTATGAGCGGCAGAAACGGATATTGCCTTCCCTTTAAGTAGTGCGTCAGGGACAGCCTCTCTGGCTTACGGCCATACTAGCCTGAATACGCCCGATCTCGTCCGATCTCAGAAGCTAAGCAGGCTCTGGCCTGGTTAGTACTTGGATGGGAGACTGCCTGGGAATACCAGGTGCTGTAAGCTTTTGCATCTTTTACACACCAGAGGGCGACAAATCACGAGTTTTAACTTTGGATACACGCAATTTCATCATTATTTCAGATTTTACTTCCCCAAATACACAGGCATACAATAGATCTTGTTCTCCAACGTAAACGGTCCCTAGTAACTAGCGTACATTCGTAAATAAATTGAGCATCATGGCTAGAAGTGACTAAATGTTGCCTAATCTTTCTCATCAAGAAATGACACAATTACAGCAACACAAAAAGGAACTCCACTGGACAAAGTTCTGTGCTCACAAGGAGCTTCATTCAACACACACGGTTCCATTCCCATTCATGCAAAGCATGAAAGTGTAAAACTTGGAAATATATTTGAGAGTAAAGATCACATTCAATCTCATTCAAGGCACGGATGTGAATGCAACGGGATGAAATTACTGAAATGATGCCTGCCCTCGAACTGTGATGATGGACTGCCCGACTCGCCAATAATATTGGGTTTTGGTGTATTGAAATACAGGAGCTGCTGGATTTGTGTGTTTTCTTACCCCCTCACCATAGTTTGTCAAATGTTTAAACAACTGAACTTATATTCAAGGTTTGTTTCTCTTCATATGTTTTACTGGTTAAATTTGTCTCAGCAACCTGTTGAATGATTCTTCTGCTTTCAAATTAAAATGACAACAGGATGAATGCACACACATGAAAATACAATACATGCAATGTTATGCATCATAGTGATGCAACCTCCTTTCAGTTTCATACTGCATGTCAATTGAAATCCTTACTGAAATGCACACCTTCTCAAGATTGCGCTTGACTGGCGTGTCAGGCACTCAATTACAGCTGTTTTATCAAGACAATGTGTTCGTTTTGTAAAATATAGTTCCGGTCTGGTGTGGCACCCCAGCTAACGCACAACGTTGCCACAACGTTTCGTGTTAGCAGGGACTGTCTACGGCGCGCTGGTGTGTCCCGGACTTTAGAGTAGAGAGACAGTTCAACTGCAAGTATGAGCGGCAGAAACGGATATTGCCTTCCCTTTAAGTAGAGCGTCAGGGACAGCCTCCCTGGCTTACGGCCATACTAGCCTGAATACGCCCGGTCTCGTCCGATCTCGGAAGCTAAGCAGGCTCGGGCCTGGTCAGTACTTGAATGGGAGACCGCCTGGGAATACCAGGTGCTGTAAGCTTTTGCACACCAGAGGGCGACAAATCACGAGTTTTAACTTTGGATACACGCAATTTCATCATTATTTCAGATTTGACTTCCCCAAATACACAGGCATACAATAGATCTTGTTCTCCAACGTAAACGGTCCCTAGTAACTAGGGTACATTCGTAAATAAATTGAGCATCATGGCTAGAAGTGACTAAATGTTGCCTAATCTTTCTCATCGAGAAATGACACAATTACAGCAACACAAAAAGGAACTCCACCGGACAAAGTTCAGTGCTCACAAGGAGCCTCATTCAACACACACGGTTCCATTCCCATTCATGCAAAGCACGAAAGTGTAAAACTTGGGAACATACTTGAGAGCAAAGATCACATTCAATCTCATTCAAGGCACGGATGTGAATGCAACGGGATGAAATTACTGAAATGATGCCTGCCCTCGAACTGTGATGATGGACTACCCGACTCGCCAATAATATTGGCTTCTGGTGTATTGAAATACAGGAGCTGCTGGATTTGTGTCATTTCTTACCCCCTCACCATAGTTTGTCAAATGTTTAAACAACTGAACTTATATTCAAGGTTTGTTTCTCTTCATATGTTTTACTGGTTTACATTTGTCTCAGCAACCTGTTGAATGATTCTTCTGCTTTCAAAACAAAATGACAACAGGATGAATGCACACACTTGAAAATACAATACATGCAATGTTATGCATCATAGTGATGCAACCTCCTTTCAGTTTCATACTGCATGTCAATTGAAATCCTTACTGAAATGCACACCTTCTCAAGATTGCGCTTGAATGGCGTGTCAGGCACTCAATTACAGCTGTTTTATCAAGACAATGTGTTCGTTTTGTAATACATAGGTCTGGTGTGGCACCCCAGCTAACGCACAACGTTGCCACAACGTTTCGTGTTAGCAGGGACTGTCTGCGGCGTGCTGGTGTGTCCCGGACTTTAGAGTAGAGAGACAGTTCAACTGTAAGTATGAGCGGCAGAAACGGATATTGCCTTCCCTTTAAGTAGAGCGTCAGGGACAGCCTCCCTGGCTTACGGCCATACTAGCCTGAATACGCCCGATCTCGTCCGATCTCGGAAACTAAGCAGGCTCGGGCCTGGTCAGTACTTGGATGGGAGACCGCCTGGGAATACCAGGTGCTGTAAGCTTTTGCATCTTTTACACACCAGAGGGCGACAAATCACGAGTTTTAACTTTGGATACACGCAATTTCATCATTATTTCAGATTTGACTTCCCCAAATACACAGGCATACAATAGATCTTGTTCTCCAATGTAAACGGTCCCTAGTAACTAGGGTACATTCGTAAATAAATTGAGCATCATGGCTAGAAGTGACTAAATGTTGCCTAATCTTTCTCATCGAGAAATGACACAATTACAGCAACACAAAAAGGAACTCCACCGGACAAAGTTCAGTGCTCACAAGGAGCCTCATTCAACACACACGGTTCCATTCCCATTCATGCAAAGCACGAAAGTGTAAAACTTGGGAACATACTTGAGAGCAAAGATCACATTCAATCTCATTCAAGGCACGGATGTGAATGCAACGGGATGAAATTACTGAAATGATGCCTGCCCTCGAACTGTGATGATGGACTACCCGACTCGCCAATAATATTGGGTTCTGGTGTATTGAAATACAGGAGCTGCTGGATTTGTGTGTTTTCTTACCCCCTCACCATAGTTTGTCAAATGTTTAAACAACTGAACTTATATTCAAGGTTTGTTTCTCTTCATATGTTTTACTGGTTTACATTTGTCTCAGCAACCTGTTGAATGATTCTTCTGCTTTCAAAACAAAATGACAACAGGATGAATGCACACACTTGTAAAAACAATACATGCAATGTTATGCATCATAGTGATGCAACCTCCTTTCAGTTTCATACTGCATGTCAATTGAAATCCTTACTGAAATGCACACCTTCTCAAGATTGCGCTTGACTGGCGTGTCAGGCACTCAATTACAGCTGTTTTATCAAGACAATGTGTTCGTTTTGTAATATATAGTTCCGGTCTGGTGTGGCACCCCAGCTAACGCACAACGTTGCCACAATGTTGCCACAACGTGGCGTGTTAGCAGGGACTGTCTGCGGCGCGCTGGTGTGTCCCGGGCTTTAGAGTAGAGAGACAGTTCAACTGTAAGTATGAACGGCAGAAACGGATATTGCCTTCCCTTTAAGTAGAGCGTCAGGGACAGCATTCCTAGCTTACGGCCATACTAGCCTGAATACGCCCGATCTCGTCCGATCTCGGAAGCTAAGCAGGCTCGGGCCTGGTCAGTACTTGGATGGGAGACCGCCTGGGAATACCAGGTGCTGTAAGCTTTTGCATCTTTTACACACCAGAGGGCGACATATCACGAGTTTTAACTTTGGATACACGCAATTTCATCATTATTTCAGATTTGACTTCCCCAAATACACAGGCATACAATAGATCTTGTTCTCCAATGTAAACGGTCCCTAGTAACTAGGGTACATTCATAAATAAATTGAGCATCATGGCTAGAAGTGACTAAATGTTGCCTAATCTTTCTCATTGAGAAATGACAGAATTACAGCAACACAAAAAGGAACTCCACCGGACAAAGTTCAGTGCTCACAAGGAGCCTCATTCAACACACACGGTTCCATTCCCATTCATGCAAAGCACGAAAGTGTAAAACTTGGGAACATACTTGAGAGCAAAGATCACATTCAATCTCATTCAAGGCACGGATGTGAATGCAACAAGATGAAATTACTGAAATGATGCCTGCCCTCGAACTGTGATGATGGACTACCCGACTCGCCAATAATATTGGGTTCTGGTGTATTGAAATACAGGAGCTGCTGGATTTGTGTGTTTTCTTACCCCCTCACCATAGTTTGTCAAATGTTTAAACAACTGAACTTATATTCAAGGTTTGTTTCTCTTCATATGTTTTACTGGTTTACATTTGTCTCAGCAACCTGTTGAATGATTCTTCTGCTTTCAAAACAAAATGACAACAGGATGAATGCACACACTTGAAAATACAATACATGCAATGTTATGCATCATAGTGATGCAACCTCCTTTCAGTTTCATACTGCATGTCAATTTAAATCCTTACTGAAATGCACACCTTCTCAAGATTGCGCTTGACTGGCGTGTCAGGCACTCAATTACAGCTGTTTTATCAAGACAATGTGTTCGTTTTGTAATATATAGTTCCGGTCTGGTGTGGCACCCCAGCTAACGCACAACGTTGCCACAATGTTGCCACAACGTGGCGTGTTAGCAGGGACTGTCTGCGGCGCGCTGGTGTGTCCCGGGCTTTAGAGTAGAGAGACAGTTCAACTGTAAGTATGAACGGCAGAAACGGATATTGCCTTCCCTTTAAGTAGAGCGTCAGGGACAGCCTCCCTGGCTTACGGCCATACTAGCCTGAATACGCCCGATCTCGTCCGATCTCGGAAGCTAAGCAGGCTTGGGCCTGGTCAGTACTTGGATGGGAGACTGCCTGGAAATACCAGGTGCTGTAAGCTTTTGCATCTTTTACACACCAGAGGGCGACAAATCACGAGTTTTAACTTTGGATACACGCAATTTCATCATTATTTCAGATTTGACTTCCCCAAATACACAGGCATACAATAGATCTTGTTCTCCAACGTAAACGGTCCCTAGTAACTAGGGTACATTCGTAAATAAATTGAGCATCATGGCTAGAAGTGACTAAATGTTGCCTAATCTTTCTCATCGAGAAATGACACAATTACAGCAACACAAAAAGGAACTCCACCGGACAAAGTTCAGTGCTCACAAGGAGCTTCATTCAACACATACGGTTCCATTCCCATTCATGCAAAGCACGAAAGTGTAAAACTTGGGAACATACTTGAGAGCAAAGATCACATTCAATCTCATTCAAGGCACGGATGTGAATGCAACGGGATGAAATTACTGAAATTATGCCTGCCCTCGAACTGTGATGATGGACTACCCGACTCGCCAATAATATTGGGTTCTGGTGTATTGAAGTACAGGAGCTGCTGGATTTGTGTGTTTTCTTACCCCCTCACCATAGTTTGTCAAATGTTTAAACAACTGAACTTATATTCAAGGTTTGTTTCTCTTCATATGTTTTACTGGTTTACATTTGTCTCAGCAACCTGTTGAATGATTCTTCTGCTTTCAAAACAAAATGACAACAGGATGAATGCACACACTTGAAAATACAATACATGCAATGTTATGCATCATAGTGATGCAACCTCCTTTCAGTTTCATACTGCATGTCAATTGAAATCCTTACTGAAATGCACACCTTCTCAAGATTGCGCTTGACTGGCGTGTCAGGCACTCAATTACAGCTGTTTTATCAAGACAATGTGTTCGTTTTGTAATATATAGTTCCGGTCTGGTGTGGCACCCCAGCTAACGCACAACGTTGCCACAACGTTTCGTGTTAGCAGGGACTGTCTGCGGCGCGCTGGTGTGTCCCGGACTTTAGAGTAGAGAGACAGTTCAATTGCAAGTATGAGCGGCAGAAACGGATATTGCCTTCCCTTTAAGTAGAGCGTCAGGGACAGCCTCTCTGGCTTACGGCCATACTAGCCTGAATACGCCCGATCTCATCCGATCTCGGAAGCTAAGCAGGCTCGGGCCTGGTCAGTACTTGGATGGGAGACCGCCTGGGAATACCAGGTGCTGTAAGCTTTTGCATCTTTTACACACCAGAGGGCGACAAATCACGAGTTTTAACTTTGGATACACGCAATTTCATCATTATTTCAGATTTGACTTCCCCAAATACACAGGCATACAATAGATCTTGTTCTCCAACGTAAACGGTCCCTAGTAACTAGTGTACATTCGTAAATAAATTGAGCATCATGGCTAGAAGTGACTAAATGTTGCCTAATCTTTCTCATCGAGAAATGACACAATTACAGCAACACAAAAAGGAACTCCACCGGACAAAGTTCAGTGCTCACAAGGAGCCTCATTCAACACACACGGTTCCATTCCCATTCATGCAAAGCACGAAAGTGTAAAACTTGGGACAATACTTGAGAGCAAAGATCACATTCAATCTCATTCAAGGCACGGATGTGAATGCAACGGGATGAAATTACTGAAATGATGCCTGCCCTCGAACTGTGATGATGGACTACCCGACTCGCCAATAATATTGGGTTCTGGTGTATTGAAATACAGGAGCTGCTGGATTTGTGTGTTTTCTTACCCCCTCACCATAGTTTGTCAAATGTTTAAACAACTGAACTTATATTCAAGGTTTGTTTCTCTTCATATGTTTTACTGGTTTACATTTGTCTCAGCAACCTGTTGAATGATTCTTCTGCTTTCAAAACAAAATGACAACAGGATGAATGCACACACTTGAAAATACAATACATGCAATGTTATGCATCATAGTGATGCAACCTCCTTTCAGTTTCATACTGCATGTCAATTGAAATCCTTACTGAAATGCACACCTTCTCAAGATTGCGCTTGACTGGCGTGTCAGGCACTCAATTACAGCTGTTTTATCAAGACAATGTGTTCGTTTTGTAATATATAGTTCCGGTCTGGTGTGGCACCCCAGCTAACGCACAACGTTGCCACAATGTTGCCACAACGTGGCGTGTTAGCAGGGACTATCTGCGGCGCGCTGCTGTGTCCCGGGCTTTAGAGTAGAGAGACAGTTCAACTGTAAGTATGAACGGCAGAAACGGATATTGCCTTCCCTTTAAGTAGAGCGTCAGGGACAGCCTTTCTGGCTTACGGCCATACTAGCCTGAATACGCCCGATCTCGTCCGATCTCGGAAGCTAAGCAGGCTCGGGCCTGGTCAGTACTTGGATGGGAGACCGCCTGGGAATACCAGGTGCTGTAAGCTTTTGCATCTTTTACACACCAGAGGGCGACAAATCACGAGTTTTAACTTTGGATACACGCAATTTCATCATTATTTCAGATTTGACTTCCCCAAATACACAGGCATACAATAGATCTTGTTCTCCAACGTAAACGGTCCCTAGTAACTAGGGTACATTCATAAATAAATTGAGCATCATGGCTAGAAGTGACTAAATGTTGCCTAATCTTTCTCATCGAGAAATGACACAATTACAGCAACACAAAAAGGAACTCCACCGGACAAAGTTCAGTGCTCACAAGGAGCCTCATTCAACACACACGGTTCCATTCCCATTCATGCAAAGCACGAAAGTGTAAAACTTGGGAACATACTTGAGAGCAAAGATCACATTCAATCTCATTCAAGGCACGGATGTGAATGCAACGGGATGAAATTACTGAAATGATGCCTGCCCTCGAACTGTGATGATGGACTACCCGACTCGCCAATAATATTGGGTTCTGGTGTATTGAAATACAGGAGCTGCTGGATTTGTGTGTTTTCTTACCCCCTCACCATAGTTTGTCAAATGTTTAAACAACTGAACTTATATTCAAGGTTTGTTTCTCTTCATATGTTTTACTGGTTTACATTTGTCTCAGCAACCTCAGCAAAAATGATTCTTCTACTTTCAAAACAAAATGACAACAGGATGAATGCACACACTTGAAAATACAATACATGCAATGTTATGCATCATAGTGATGCAACCTCCTTTCAGTTTCATACTGCATGTCAATTGAAATCCTTACTGAAATGCACACCTTCTCAAGATTGCGCTTGACTGGCGTGTCAGGCACTCAATTACAGCTGTTTTATCAAGACAATGTGTTCGTTTTGTAATATATAGTTCCGGTCTGGTGTGGCACCCCAGCTAACGCACAACGTTGCCACAACGTTTCGTGTTAGCAGGGACTGTCTGCGGCGCGCTGGTGTGTCCCGGACTTTAGAGTAGAGAGACAGTTCAACTGCAAGTATGAGCGGCAGAAACGGATATTGCCTTCCCTTTAAGTAGAGCGTCAGGGACAGCCTCCCTGGCTTACGGCCATACTAGCCTGAATACGCCCGATCTCGTCCGATCTCGGAAGCTAAGCAGGCTCGGGCCTGGTCAGTACTTGGATGGGAGACCGCCTGGGAATACCAGGTGCTGTAAGCTATTGCATCTTTTACACACCAGAGGGCGACAAATCACGAGTTTTAACTTTGGATACACGCAATTTCATCATTATTTCAGATTTGACTTCCCCAAATACACAGGCATACAATAGATCTTGTTCTCCAACGTAAACGGTCCCTAGTAACTAGGGTACATTCATAAATAAATTGAGCATCATGGCTAGAAGTGACTAAATGTTGCCTAATCTTTCTCATCGAGAAATGACACAATTACAGCAACACAAAAAGGAACTCCACCGGACAAAGTTCAGTGCTCACAAGGAGCCTCATTCAACACACACGGTTCCATTCCCATTCATGCAAAGCACGAAAGTGTAAAACTTGGGAACATACTTGAGAGCAAAGATCACATTCAATCTCATTCAAGGCACGGATGTGAATGCAACGGGATGAAATTACTGAAATGATGCCTGCCCTCGAACTGTGATGATGGACTACCCGACTCGCCAATAATATTGGGTTCTGGTGTATTGAAATACAGGAGCTGCTGGATTTGTGTGTTTTCTTACCCCCTCACCATAGTTTGTCAAATGTTTAAACAACTGAACTTATATTCAAGGTTTGTTTCTCTTCATATGTTTTACTGGTTTACATTTGTCTCAGCAACCTCAGCAAAAATGATTCTTCTACTTTCAAAACAAAATGACAACAGGATGAATGCACACACTTGAAAATACAATACATGCAATGTTATGCATCATAGTGATGCAACCTCCTTTCAGTTTCATACTGCATGTCAATTGAAATCCTTACTGAAATGCACACCTTCTCAAGATTGCGCTTGACTGGCGTGTCAGGCACTCAATTACAGCTGTTTTATCAAGACAATGTGTTCGTTTTGTAATATATAGTTCCGGTCTGGTGTGGCACCCCAGCTAACGCACAACGTTGCCACAACGTTTCGTGTTAGCAGGGACTGTCTGCGGCGCGCTGGTGTGTCCCGGACTTTAGAGTAGAGAGACAGTTCAACTGCAAGTATGAGCGGCAGAAACGGATATTGCCTTCCCTTTAAGTAGAGCGTCAGGGACAGCCTCCCTGGCTTACGGCCATACTAGCCTGAATACGCCCGATCTCGTCCGATCTCGGAAGCTAAGCAGGCTCGGGCCTGGTCAGTACTTGGATGGGAGACCGCCTGGGAATACCAGGTGCTGTAAGCTTTTGCATCTTTTACACACCAGAGGGCGACAAATCACGAGTTTTAACTTTGGATACACGCAATTTCATCATTATTTCAGATTTGACTTCCCCAAATACACAGGCATACAATAGATCTTGTTCTCCAACGTAAACGGTCCCTAGTAACTAGGGTACATTCATAAATAAATTGAGCATCATGGCTAGAAGTGACTAAATGTTGCCTAATCTTTCTCATCGAGAAATGACACAATTACAGCAACACAAAAAGGAACTCCACCGGACAAAGTTCAGTGCTCACAAGGAGCCTCATTCAACACACACGGTTCCATTCCCATTCATGCAAAGCACGAAAGTGTAAAACTTGGGAACATACTTGAGAGCAAAGATCACATTCAATCTCATTCAAGGCACGGATGTGAATGCAACGGGATGAAATTACTGAAATGATGCCTGCCCTCGAACTGTGATGATGGACTACCCGACTCGCCAATAATATTGGGTTCTGGTGTATTGAAATACAGGAGCTGCTGGATTTGTGTGTTTTCTTACCCCCTCACCATAGTTTGTCAAATGTTTAAACAACTGAACTTATATTCAAGGTTTGTTTCTCTTCATATGTTTTACTGGTTTACATTTGTCTCAGCAACCTCAGCAAAAATGATTCTTCTACTTTCAAAACAAAATGACAACAGGATGAATGCACACACTTGAAAATACAATACATGCAATGTTATGCATCATAGTGATGCAACCTCCTTTCAGTTTCATACTGCATGTCAATTGAAATCCTTACTGAAATGCACACCTTCTCAAGATTGCGCTTGACTGGCGTGTCAGGCACTCAATTACAGCTGTTTTATCAAGACAATGTGTTCGTTTTGTAATATATAGTTCCGGTCTGGTGTGGCACCCCAGCTAACGCACAACGTTGCCACAACGTTTCGTGTTAGCAGGGACTGTCTGCGGCGCGCTGGTGTGTCCCGGACTTTAGAGTAGAGAGACAGTTCAACTGCAAGTATGAGCGGCAGAAACGGATATTGCCTTCCCTTTAAGTAGAGCGTCAGGGACAGCCTCCCTGGCTTACGGCCATACTAGCCTGAATACGCCCGATCTCGTCCGATCTCGGAAGCTAAGCAGGCTCGGGCCTGGTCAGTACTTGGATGGGAGACCGCCTGGGAATACCAGGTGCTGTAAGCTTTTGCATCTTTTACACACCAGAGGGCGACAAATCACGAGTTTTAACTTTGGATACACGCAATTTCATCATTATTTCAGATTTGACTTCCCCAAATACACAGGCATACAATAGATCTTGTTCTCCAACGTAAACGGTCCCTAGTAACTAGGGTACATTCGTAAATAAATTGAGCATCATGGCTAGAAGTGACTAAATGTTGCCTAATCTTTCTCATCGAGAAATTACACAATTACAGCAACACAAAAAGGAACTCCACCGGACAAAGTTCAGTGCTCACAAGGAGCCTCATTCAACACACACGGTTCCATTCCCATTCATGCAAAGCACGAAAGTGTAAAACTTGGGAACATACTTGAGAGCAAAGATCACATTCAATCTCATTCAAGGCACGGATGTGAATGCAACGGGATGAAATTACTGAAATGATGCCTGCCCTCGAACTGTGATGATGGACTACCCGACTCGCCAATAATATTGGGTTCTGGTGTATTGAAATACAGGAGCTGCTGGATTTGTGTGTTTTCTTACCCCCTCACCATAGTTTGTCAAATGTTTAAACAACTGAACTTATATTCAAGGTTTGTTTCTCTTCATATGTTTTACTGGTTTACATTTGTCTCAGCAACCTGTTGAATGATTCTTCTGCTTTCAAAACAAAATGACAACAGGATGAATGCACACACTTGAAAATACAATACATGCAATGTTATGCATCATAGTGATGCAACCTCCTTTCAGTTTCATACTGCATGTCAATTGAAATCCTTACTGAAATGCACACCTTCTCAAGATTGCGCTTGACTGGCGTGTCAGGCACTCAATTACAGCTGTTTTATCAAGACAATGTGTTCGTTTTGTAATATATAGTTCCGGTCTGGTGTGGCACCCCAGCTAACGTACAACGTTGCCACAACGTTTCGTGTTAGCAGGGACTGTCTGCGGCGCGCTGGTGTGTCCCGGACTTTAGAGTAGAGAGACAGTTCAACTGCAAGTATGAGCGGCAGAAACGGATATTGCCTTCCCTTTAAGTAGAGCGTCAGGGACAGCCTCCCTGGCTTACGGCCATACTAGCCTGAATACGCCCGATCTCGTCCGATCTCGGAAGCTAAGCAGGCTCGGGCCTGGTCAGTACTTGGATGGGAGACCACCTGGGAAAACCAGGTGCTGTAAGCTTTTGCATCTTTTACACACCAGAGGGCGACAAATCACGAGTTTTAACTTTGGATACACGCAATTTCATCATTATTTCAGATTTGACTTCCCCAAATACACAGGCATACAATAGATCTTGTTCTCCAACGTAAACGGTCCCTAGTAACTAGGGTACATTCGTAAATAAATTGAGCATCATGGCTAGAAGTGACTAAATGTTGCCTAATCTTTCTCATCGAGAAATGACACAATTACAGCAACACAAAAAGGAACTCCACCGGACAGAGTTCAGTGCTCACAAGGAGCCTCATTCAACACACACGGTTCCATTCCCATTCATGCAAAGCACGAAAGTGTAAAACTTGGGAACATACTTGAGAGCAAAGATCACATTCAATCTCATTCAAGGCACGGATGTGAATGCAACGGGATGAAATTACTGAAATGATGCCTGCCCTCGAACTGTGATGATGGACTACCCGACTCGCCAATAATATTGGGTTCTGGTGTATTGAAATACAGGAGCTGCTGGATTTGTGTGTTTTCTTACCCCCTCACCATAGTTTGTCAAATGTTTAAACAACTGAACTTATATTCAAGGTTTGTTTCTCTTCATATGTTTTACTGGTTTACATTTGTCTCAGCAACCTGTTGAATGATTCTTCTGCTTTCAAAACAAAATGACAACAGGATGAATGCACACACTTGAAAATACAATACATGCAATGTAATGCATCATAGTGATGCAACCTCCTTTCAGTTTCATACTGCATGTCAATTGAAATCCTTACTGAAATGCACACCTTCTCAAGATTGCGCTTGACTGGCGTGTCAGGCACTCAATTACAGCTGTTTTATCAAGAGAATGTGTTCGTTTTGTAATATATAGTTCCGGTCTGGTGTGGCACCCCAGCTAACGCACAACGTTGCCACAATGTTGCCACAACGTGGCGTGTTATCAGGGACTGTCTGCGGCGCGCTGGTGTGTCCCGGGCTTTAGAGTAGAGAGACAGTTCAACTGTAAGTATGAACGGCAGAAACGGATATTGCCTTCCCTTTAAGTAGAGCGTCAGGGACAGCCTCCCTGGCTTACGGCCATACTAGCCTGAATACGCCCGATCTCGTACGATCTCGGAAGCTAAGCAGGCTCGGGCCTGGTCAGTACTTGGATGGGAGACCGCCTGGGAATACCAGGTGCTGTAAGCTTTTGCATCTTTTACACACCAGAGGGCGACAAATCACGAGTTTTAACTTTGGATACACGCAATTTCATCATTATTTCAGATTTGACTTCCCCAAATACACAGGCATACAATAGATCTTGTTCTCCAACGTAAACGGTCCCTAGTAACTAGGGTACATTCGTAAATAAATTGAGCATCATGGCTCGAAGTGACTAAATGTTGCCTAATCTTTCTCATCGAGAAATGACACAATTACAGCAACACAAAAAGGAACTCCACCGGACAAAGTTCAGTGCTCACAAGGAGCCTCATTCAACACACACGGTTCCATTCCCATTCATGCAAAGCACGAAAGTGTAAAACTTGGGAACATACTTGAGAGCAAAGATCACATTCAATCTCATTCAAGGCACGGATGTGAATGCAACGGGATGAAATTACTGAAATGATGCCTGCCCTCGAACTGTGATGATGGACTACCCGACTCGCCAATAATATTGGGTTCTGGTGTATTGAAATACAGGAGCTGCTGGATTTGTGTGTTTTCTTACCCCCTCACCATAGTTTGTCAAATGTTTAAACAACTGAACTTATATTCAAGGTTTGTTTCTCTTCATATGTTTTACTGGTTTACATTTGTCTCAGCAACCTGTTGAATGATTCTTCTGCTTTCAAAACAAAATGACAACAGGATGAATGCACACACTTGAAAATACAATACATGCAATGTTATGCATCATAGTGATGCAACCTCCTTTCAGTTTCATACTGCATGTCAATTGAAATCCTTACTGAAATGCACACCTTCTCAAGATTGCGCTTGAATGGCGTGTCAGGCACTCAATTACAGCTGTTTTATCAAGACAATGTGTTCGTTTTGTAATACATAGGTCTGGTGTGGCACCCCAGCTAACGCACAACGTTGCCACAACGTTTCGTGTTAGCAGGGACTGTCTGCGGCGTGCTGGTGTGTCCCGGACTTTAGAGTAGAGAGACAGTTCAACTGTAAGTATGAGCGGCAGAAACGGATATTGCCTTCCCTTTAAGTAGAGCGTCAGGGACAGCCTCCCTGGCTTACGGCCATACTAGCCTGAATACGCCCGATCTCGTCCGATCTCGGAAACTAAGCAGGCTCGGGCCTGGTCAGTACTTGGATGGGAGACCGCCTGGGAATACCAGGTGCTGTAAGCTTTTGCATCTTTTACACACCAGAGGGCGACAAATCACGAGTTTTAACTTTGGATACACGCAATTTCATCATTATTTCAGATTTGACTTCCCCAAATACACAGGCATACAATAGATCTTGTTCTCCAATGTAAACGGTCCCTAGTAACTAGGGTACATTCGTAAATAAATTGAGCATCATGGCTAGAAGTGACTAAATGTTGCCTAATCTTTCTCATCGAGAAATGACACAATTACAGCAACACAAAAAGGAACTCCACCGGACAAAGTTCAGTGCTCACAAGGAGCCTCATTCAACACACACGGTTCCATTCCCATTCATGCAAAGCACGAAAGTGTAAAACTTGGGAACATACTTGAGAGCAAAGATCACATTCAATCTCATTCAAGGCACGGATGTGAATGCAACGGGATGAAATTACTGAAATGATGCCTGCCCTCGAACTGTGATGATGGACTACCCGACTCGCCAATAATATTGGGTTCTGGTGTATTGAAATACAGGAGCTGCTGGATTTGTGTGTTTTCTTACCCCCTCACCATAGTTTGTCAAATGTTTAAACAACTGAACTTATATTCAAGGTTTGTTTCTCTTCATATGTTTTACTGGTTTACATTTGTCTCAGCAACCTGTTGAATGATTCTTCTGCTTTCAAAACAAAATGACAACAGGATGAATGCACACACTTGTAAAAACAATACATGCAATGTTATGCATCATAGTGATGCAACCTCCTTTCAGTTTCATACTGCATGTCAATTGAAATCCTTACTGAAATGCACACCTTCTCAAGATTGCGCTTGACTGGCGTGTCAGGCACTCAATTACAGCTGTTTTATCAAGACAATGTGTTCGTTTTGTAATATATAGTTCCGGTCTGGTGTGGCACCCCAGCTAACGCACAACGTTGCCACAATGTTGCCACAACGTGGCGTGTTAGCAGGGACTGTCTGCGGCGCGCTGGTGTGTCCCGGGCTTTAGAGTAGAGAGACAGTTCAACTGTAAGTATGAACGGCAGAAACGGATATTGCCTTCCCTTTAAGTAGAGCGTCAGGGACAGCATTCCTAGCTTACGGCCATACTAGCCTGAATACGCCCGATCTCGTCCGATCTCGGAAGCTAAGCAGGCTCGGGCCTGGTCAGTACTTGGATGGGAGACCGCCTGGGAATACCAGGTGCTGTAAGCTTTTGCATCTTTTACACACCAGAGGGCGACAAATCACGAGTTTTAACTTTGGATACACGCAATTTCATCATTATTTCAGATTTGACTTCCCCAAATACACAGGCATACAATAGATCTTGTTCTCCAACGTAAACGGTCCCTAGTAACTAGGGTACATTCGTAAATAAATTGAGCATCATGGCTCGAAGTGACTAAATGTTGCCTAATCTTTCTCATCGAGAAATGACACAATTACAGCAACACAAAAAGGAACTCCACCGGACAAAGTTCAGTGCTCACAAGGAGCCTCATTCAACACACACGGTTCCATTCCCATTCATGCAAAGCACGAAAGTGTAAAACTTGGGAACATACTTGAGAGCAAAGATCACATTCAATCTCATTCAAGGCACGGATGTGAATGCAACGGGATGAAATTACTGAAATGATGCCTGCCCTCGAACTGTGATGATGGACTACCCGACTCGCCAATAATATTGGGTTCTGGTGTATTGAAATACAGGAGCTGCTGGATTTGTGTGTTTTCTTACCCCCTCACCATAGTTTGTCAAATGTTTAAACAACTGAACTTATATTCAAGGTTTGTTTCTCTTCATATGTTTTACTGGTTTACATTTGTCTCAGCAACCTGTTGAATGATTCTTCTGCTTTCAAAACAAAATGACAACAGGATGAATGCACACACTTGAAAATACAATACATGCAATGTTATGCATCATAGTGATGCAACCTCCTTTCAGTTTCATACTGCATGTCAATTGAAATCCTTACTGAAATGCACACCTTCTCAAGATTGCGCTTGAATGGCGTGTCAGGCACTCAATTACAGCTGTTTTATCAAGACAATGTGTTCGTTTTGTAATACATAGGTCTGGTGTGGCACCCCAGCTAACGCACAACGTTGCCACAACGTTTCGTGTTAGCAGGGACTGTCTGCGGCGTGCTGGTGTGTCCCGGACTTTAGAGTAGAGAGACAGTTCAACTGTAAGTATGAGCGGCAGAAACGGATATTGCCTTCCCTTTAAGTAGAGCGTCAGGGACAGCCTCCCTGGCTTACGGCCATACTAGCCTGAATACGCCCGATCTCGTCCGATCTCGGAAACTAAGCAGGCTCGGGCCTGGTCAGTACTTGGATGGGAGACCGCCTGGGAATACCAGGTGCTGTAAGCTTTTGCATCTTTTACACACCAGAGGGCGACAAATCACGAGTTTTAACTTTGGATACACGCAATTTCATCATTATTTCAGATTTGACTTCCCCAAATACACAGGCATACAATAGATCTTGTTCTCCAATGTAAACGGTCCCTAGTAACTAGGGTACATTCGTAAATAAATTGAGCATCATGGCTAGAAGTGACTAAATGTTGCCTAATCTTTCTCATCGAGAAATGACACAATTACAGCAACACAAAAAGGAACTCCACCGGACAAAGTTCAGTGCTCACAAGGAGCCTCATTCAACACACACGGTTCCATTCCCATTCATGCAAAGCACGAAAGTGTAAAACTTGGGAACATACTTGAGAGCAAAGATCACATTCAATCTCATTCAAGGCACGGATGTGAATGCAACGGGATGAAATTACTGAAATGATGCCTGCCCTCGAACTGTGATGATGGACTACCCGACTCGCCAATAATATTGGGTTCTGGTGTATTGAAATACAGGAGCTGCTGGATTTGTGTGTTTTCTTACCCCCTCACCATAGTTTGTCAAATGTTTAAACAACTGAACTTATATTCAAGGTTTGTTTCTCTTCATATGTTTTACTGGTTTACATTTGTCTCAGCAACCTGTTGAATGATTCTTCTGCTTTCAAAACAAAATGACAACAGGATGAATGCACACACTTGTAAAAACAATACATGCAATGTTATGCATCATAGTGATGCAACCTCCTTTCAGTTTCATACTGCATGTCAATTGAAATCCTTACTGAAATGCACACCTTCTCAAGATTGCGCTTGACTGGCGTGTCAGGCACTCAATTACAGCTGTTTTATCAAGACAATGTGTTCGTTTTGTAATATATAGTTCCGGTCTGGTGTGGCACCCCAGCTAACGCACAACGTTGCCACAATGTTGCCACAACGTGGCGTGTTAGCAGGGACTGTCTGCGGCGCGCTGGTGTGTCCCGGGCTTTAGAGTAGAGAGACAGTTCAACTGTAAGTATGAACGGCAGAAACGGATATTGCCTTCCCTTTAAGTAGAGCGTCAGGGACAGCATTCCTAGCTTACGGCCATACTAGCCTGAATACGCCCGATCTCGTCCGATCTCGGAAGCTAAGCAGGCTCGGGCCTGGTCAGTACTTGGATGGGAGACCGCCTGGGAATACCAGGTGCTGTAAGCTTTTGCATCTTTTACACACCAGAGGGCGACATATCACGAGTTTTAACTTTGGATACACGCAATTTCATCATTATTTCAGATTTGACTTCCCCAAATACACAGGCATACAATAGATCTTGTTCTCCAATGTAAACGGTCCCTAGTAACTAGGGTACATTCATAAATAAATTGAGCATCATGGCTAGAAGTGACTAAATGTTGCCTAATCTTTCTCATCGAGAAATGACAGAATTACAGCAACACAAAAAGGAACTCCACCGGACAAAGTTCAGTGCTCACAAGGAGCCTCATTCAACACACACGGTTCCATTCCCATTCATGCAAAGCACGAAAGTGTAAAACTTGGGAACATACTTGAGAGCAAGGATCACATTCAATCTCATTCAAGGCACGGATGTGAATGCAACAAGATGAAATTACTGAAATGATGCCTGCCCTCGAACTGTGATGATGGACTACCCGACTCGCCAATAATATTGGGTTCTGGTGTATTGAAATACAGGAGCTGCTGGATTTGTGTGTTTTCTTACCCCCTCACCATAGTTTGTCAAATGTTTAAACAACTGAACTTATATTCAAGGTTTGTTTCTCTTCATATGTTTTACTGGTTTACATTTGTCTCAGCAACCTGTTGAATGATTCTTCTGCTTTCAAAACAAAATGACAACAGGATGAATGCACACACTTGAAAATACAATACATGCAATGTTATGCATCATAGTGATGCAACCTCCTTTCAGTTTCATACTGCATGTCAATTTAAATCCTTACTGAAATGCACACCTTCTCAAGATTGCGCTTGACTGGCGTGTCAGGCACTCAATTACAGCTGTTTTATCAAGACAATGTGTTCGTTTTGTAATATATAGTTCCGGTCTGGTGTGGCACCCCAGCTAACGCACAACGTTGCCACAATGTTGCCACAACGTGGCGTGTTAGCAGGGACTGTCTGCGGCGCGCTGGTGTGTCCCGGGCTTTAGAGTAGAGAGACAGTTCAACTGTAAGTATGAACGGCAGAAACGGATATTGCCTTCCCTTTAAGTAGAGCGTCAGGGACAGCCTCCCTGGCTTACGGCCATACTAGCCTGAATACGCCCGATCTCGTCCGATCTCGGAAGCTAAGCAGGCTTGGGCCTGGTCAGTACTTGGATGGGAGACTGCCTGGAAATACCAGGTGCTGTAAGCTTTTGCATCTTTTACACACCAGAGGGCGACAAATCACGAGTTTTAACTTTGGATACACGCAATTTCATCATTATTTCAGATTTGACTTCCCCAAATACACAGGCATACAATAGATCTTGTTCTCCAACGTAAACGGTCCCTAGTAACTAGGGTACATTCGTAAATAAATTGAGCATCATGGCTAGAAGTGACTAAATGTTGCCTAATCTTTCTCATCGAGAAATGACACAATTACAGCAACACAAAAAGGAACTCCACCGGACAAAGTTCAGTGCTCACAAGGAGCTTCATTCAACACATACGGTTCCATTCCCATTCATGCAATGCACGAAAGTGTAAAACTTGGGAACATACTTGAGAGCAAAGATCACATTCAATCTCATTCAAGGCACGGATGTGAATGCAACGGGATGAAATTACTGAAATTATGCCTGCCCTCGAACTGTGATGATGGACTACCCGACTCGCCAATAATATTGGGTTCTGGTGTATTGAAGTACAGGAGCTGCTGGATTTGTGTGTTTTCTTACCCCCTCACCATAGTTTGTCAAATGTTTAAACAACTGAACTTATATTCAAGGTTTGTTTCTCTTCATATGTTTTACTGGTTTACATTTGTCTCAGCAACCTGTTGAATGATTCTTCTGCTTTCAAAACAAAATGACAACAGGATGAATGCACACACTTGAAAATACAATACATGCAATGTTATGCATCATAGTGATGCAACCTCCTTTCAGTTTCATACTGCATGTCAATTGAAATCCTTACTGAAATGCACACCTTCTCAAGATTGCGCTTGACTGGCGTGTCAGGCACTCAATTACAGCTGTTTTATCAAGACAATGTGTTCGTTTTGTAATATATAGTTCCGGTCTGGTGTGGCACCCCAGCTAACGCACAACGTTGCCACAACGTTTCGTGTTAGCAGGGACTGTCTGCGGCGCGCTGGTGTGTCCCGGACTTTAGAGTAGAGAGACAGTTCAATTGCAAGTATGAGCGGCAGAAACGGATATTGCCTTCCCTTTAAGTAGAGCGTCAGGGACAGCCTCCCTGGCTTACGGCCATACTAGCCTGAATACGCCCGATCTCGTCCGATCTCGGAAGCTAAGCAGGCTCGGGCCTGGTCAGTACTTGGATGGGAGACCGCCTGGGAATACCAGGTGCTGTAAGCTTTTGCATCTTTTACACACCAGAGGGCGACAAATCACGAGTTTTAACTTTGGATACACGCAATTTCATCATTATTTCAGATTTGACTTCCCCAAATACACAGGCATACAATAGATCTTGTTCTCCAACGTAAACGGTCCCTAGTAACTAGTGTACATTCGTAAATAAATTGAGCATCATGGCTAGAAGTGACTAAATGTTGCCTAATCTTTCTCATCGAGAAATGACACAATTACAGCAACACAAAAAGGAACTCCACCGGACAAAGTTCAGTGCTCACAAGGAGCCTCATTCAACACACACGGTTCCATTCCCATTCATGCAAAGCACGAAAGTGTAAAACTTGGGACAATACTTGAGAGCAAAGATCACATTCAATCTCATTCAAGGCACGGATGTGAATGCAACGGGATGAAATTACTGAAATGATGCCTGCCCTCGAACTGTGATGATGGACTACCCGACTCGCCAATAATATTGGGTTCTGGTGTATTGAAATACAGGAGCTGCTGGATTTGTGTGTTTTCTTACCCCCTCACCATAGTTTGTCAAATGTTTAAACAACTGAACTTATATTCAAGGTTTGTTTCTCTTCATATGTTTTACTGGTTTACATTTGTCTCAGCAACCTGTTGAATGATTCTTCTGCTTTCAAAACAAAATGACAACAGGATGAATGCACACACTTGAAAATACAATACATGCAATGTTATGCATCATAGTGATGCAACCTCCTTTCAGTTTCATACTGCATGTCAATTGAAATCCTTACTGAAATGCACACCTTCTCAAGATTGCGCTTGACTGGCGTGTCAGGCACTCAATTACAGCTGTTTTATCAAGACAATGTGTTCGTTTTGTAATATATAGTTCCGGTCTGGTGTGGCACCCCAGCTAACGCACAACGTTGCCACAATGTTGCCACAACGTGGCGTGTTAGCAGGGACTATCTGCGGCGCGCTGCTGTGTCCCGGGCTTTAGAGTAGAGAGACAGTTCAACTGTAAGTATGAACGGCAGAAACGGATATTGCCTTCCCTTTAAGTAGAGCGTCAGGGACAGCCTTTCTGGCTTACGGCCATACTAGCCTGAATACGCCCGATCTCGTCCGATCTCGGAAGCTAAGCAGGCTCGGGCCTGGTCAGTACTTGGATGGGAGACCGCCTGGGAATACCAGGTGCTGTAAGCTTTTGCATCTTTTACACACCAGAGGGCGACAAATCACGAGTTTTAACTTTGGATACACGCAATTTCATCATTATTTCAGATTTGACTTCCCCAAATACACAGGCATACAATAGATCTTGTTCTCCAACGTAAACGGTCCCTAGTAACTAGGGTACATTCATAAATAAATTGAGCATCATGGCTAGAAGTGACTAAATGTTGCCTAATCTTTCTCATCGAGAAATGACACAATTACAGCAACACAAAAAGGAACTCCACCGGACAAAGTTCAGTGCTCACAAGGAGCCTCATTCAACACACACGGTTCCATTCCCATTCATGCAAAGCACGAAAGTGTAAAACTTGGGAACATACTTGAGAGCAAAGATCACATTCAATCTCATTCAAGGCACGGATGTGAATGCAACGGGATGAAATTACTGAAATGATGCCTGCCCTCGAACTGTGATGATGGACTACCCGACTCGCCAATAATATTGGGTTCTGGTGTATTGAAATACAGGAGCTGCTGGATTTGTGTGTTTTCTTACCCCCTCACCATAGTTTGTCAAATGTTTAAACAACTGAACTTATATTCAAGGTTTGTTTCTCTTCATATGTTTTACTGGTTTACATTTGTCTCAGCAACCTCAGCAAAAATGATTCTTCTACTTTCAAAACAAAATGACAACAGGATGAATGCACACACTTGAAAATACAATACATGCAATGTTATGCATCATAGTGATGCAACCTCCTTTCAGTTTCATACTGCATGTCAATTGAAATCCTTACTGAAATGCACACCTTCTCAAGATTGCGCTTGACTGGCGTGTCAGGCACTCAATTACAGCTGTTTTATCAAGACAATGTGTTCGTTTTGTAAAATATAGTTCCGGTCTGGTGTGGCACCCCAGCTAACGCACAACGTTGCCACAATGTTGCCACAACGTGGCGTGTTAGCAGGGACTGTCTGCGGCGCGCTGGTGTGTCCCGGGCTTTAGAGTAGAGAGACAGTTCAACTGTAAGTATGAACGGCAGAAACGGATATTGCCTTCCCTTTAAGTAGAGCGTCAGGGACAGCCTCCCTGGCTTACGGCCATACTAGCCTGAATACGCCCGATCTCGTCCGATCTCGGAAGCCAAGCAGGCTCGGGCCTGGTCAGTACTTGGATGGGAGACCGCCTGGGAATACCAGGTGCTGTAAGCTTTTGCATCTTTTACACACCAGAGGGCGACAAATCACGAGTTTTAACTTTGGATACACGCAATTTCATCATTATTTCAGATTTGACTTCCCCAAATACACAGGCATACAATAGATCTTGTTCTCCAACGTAAACGGTCCCTAGTAACTAGGGTACATTCGTAAATAAATTGAGCATCATGGCTAGAAGTGACTAAATGTTGCCTAATCTTTCTCATCGAGAAATGACACAATTACAGCAACACAAAAAGGAACTCCACCGGACAAAGTTCAGTGCTCACAAGGAGCCTCATTCAACACACACGGTTCCATTCCCATTCATGCAAAGCACGAAAGTGTAAAACTTGGGAACATACTTGAGAGCAAAGATCACATTCAATCTCATTCAAGGCACGGATGTGAATGCAACGGGATGAAATTACTGAAATGATGCCTGCCCTCGAACTGTGATGATGGACTACCCGACTCGCCAATAATATTGGGTTCTGGTGTATTGAAATACAGGAGCTGCTGGATTTGTCTGTTTTCTTACCCCCTCACCATAGTTTGTCAAATGTTTAAACAACTGAACTTATATTCAAGGTTTGTTTCTCTTCATATGTTTTACTGGTTTACATTTGTCTCAGCAACCTGTTGAATGATTCTTCTGCTTTCAAAACAAAATGACAACAGGATGAATGCACACACTTGAAAATACAATACATGCAATGTTATGCATCATAGTGATGCAACCTCCTTTCAGTTTCATACTGCATGTCAATTGAAATCCTTACTGAAATGCACACCTTCTCAAGATTGCGCTTGAATGGCGTGTCAGGCACTCAATTACAGCTGTTTTATCAAGACAATGTGTTCGTTTTGTAATACATAGGTCTGGTGTGGCACCCCAGCTAACGCACAACGTTGCCACAACGTTTCGTGTTAGCAGGGACTGTCTGCGGCGTGCTGGTGTGTCCCGGACTTTAGAGTAGAGAGACAGTTCAACTGTAAGTATGAGCGGCAGAAACGGATATTGCCTTCCCTTTAAGTAGAGCGTCAGGGACAGCCTCCCTGGCTTACGGCCATACTAGCCTGAATACGCCCGATCTCGTCCGATCTCGGAAACTAAGCAGGCTCGGGCCTGGTCAGTACTTGGATGGGAGACCGCCTGGGAATACCAGGTGCTGTAAGCTTTTGCATCTTTTACACACCAGAGGGCGACAAATCACGAGTTTTAACTTTGGATACACGCAATTTCATCATTATTTCAGATTTGACTTCCCCAAATACACAGGCATACAATAGATCTTGTTCTCCAATGTAAACGGTCCCTAGTAACTAGGGTACATTCGTAAATAAATTGAGCATCATGGCTAGAAGTGACTAAATGTTGCCTAATCTTTCTCATCGAGAAATGACACAATTACAGCAACACAAAAAGGAACTCCACCGGACAAAGTTCAGTGCTCACAAGGAGCCTCATTCAACACACACGGTTCCATTCCCATTCATGCAAAGCACGAAAGTGTAAAACTTGGGAACATACTTGAGAGCAAAGATCACATTCAATCTCATTCAAGGCACGGATGTGAATGCAACGGGATGAAATTACTGAAATGATGCCTGCCCTCGAACTGTGATGATGGACTACCCGACTCGCCAATAATATTGGGTTCTGGTGTATTGAAATACAGGAGCTGCTGGATTTGTGTGTTTTCTTACCCCCTCACCATAGTTTGTCAAATGTTTAAACAACTGAACTTATATTCAAGGTTTGTTTCTCTTCATATGTTTTACTGGTTTACATTTGTCTCAGCAACCTGTTGAATGATTCTTCTGCTTTCAAAACAAAATGACAACAGGATGAATGCACACACTTGTAAAAACAATACATGCAATGTTATGCATCATAGTGATGCAACCTCCTTTCAGTTTCATACTGCATGTCAATTGAAATCCTTACTGAAATGCACACCTTCTCAAGATTGCGCTTGACTGGCGTGTCAGGCACTCAATTACAGCTGTTTTATCAAGACAATGTGTTCGTTTTGTAATATATAGTTCCGGTCTGGTGTGGCACCCCAGCTAACGCACAACGTTGCCACAATGTTGCCACAACGTGGCGTGTTAGCAGGGACTGTCTGCGGCGCGCTGGTGTGTCCCGGGCTTTAGAGTAGAGAGACAGTTCAACTGTAAGTATGAACGGCAGAAACGGATATTGCCTTCCCTTTAAGTAGAGCGTCAGGGACAGCATTCCTAGCTCACGGCCATACTAGCCTGAATACGCCCGATCTCGTCCGATCTCGGAAGCTAAGCAGGCTCGGGCCTGGTCAGTACTTGGATGGGAGACCGCCTGGGAATACCAGGTGCTGTAAGCTTTTGCATCTTTTACACACCAGAGGGCGACATATCACGAGTTTTAACTTTGGATACACGCAATTTCATCATTATTTCAGATTTGACTTCCCCAAATACACAGGCATACAATAGATCTTGTTCTCCAATGTAAACGGTCCCTAGTAACTAGGGTACATTCATAAATAAATTGAGCATCATGGCTAGAAGTGACTAAATGTTGCCTAATCTTTCTCATCGAGAAATGACAGAATTACAGCAACACAAAAAGGAACTCCACCGGACAAAGTTCAGTGCTCACAAGGAGCCTCATTCAACACACACGGTTCCATTCCCATTCATGCAAAGCATGAAAGTGTAAAACTTGGGAACATACTTGAGAGCAAAGATCACATTCAATCTCATTCAAGGCACGGATGTGAATGCAACAAGATGAAATTACTGAAATGATGCCTGCCCTCGAACTGTGATGATGGACTACCCGACTCGCCAATAATATTGGGTTCTGGTGTATTGAAATACAGGAGCTGCTGGATTTGTGTGTTTTCTTACCCCCTCACCATAGTTTGTCAAATGTTTAAACAACTGAACTTATATTCAAGGTTTGTTTCTCTTCATATGTTTTACTGGTTTACATTTGTCTCAGCAACCTGTTGAATGATTCTTCTGCTTTCAAAACAAAATGACAACAGGATGAATGCACACACTTGAAAATACAATACATGCAATGTTATGCATCATAGTGATGCAACCTCCTTTCAGTTTCATACTGCATGTCAATTTAAATCCTTACTGAAATGCACACCTTCTCAAGATTGCGCTTGACTGGCGTGTCAGGCACTCAATTACAGCTGTTTTATCAAGACAATGTGTTCGTTTTGTAATATATAGTTCCGGTCTGGTGTGGCACCCCAGCTAACGCACAACGTTGCCACAATGTTGCCACAACGTGGCGTGTTAGCAGGGACTGTCTGCGGCGCGCTGGTGTGTCCCGGGCTTTAGAGTAGAGAGACAGTTCAACTGTAAGTATGAACGGCAGAAACGGATATTGCCTTCCCTTTAAGTAGAGCGTCAGGGACAGCCTCCCTGGCTTACGGCCATACTAGCCTGAATACGCCCGATCTCGTCCGATCTCGGAAGCTAAGCAGGCTTGGGCCTGGTCAGTACTTGGATGGGAGACTGCCTGGAAATACCAGGTGCTGTAAGCTTTTGCATCTTTTACACACCAGAGGGCGACAAATCACGAGTTTTAACTTTGGATACACGCAATTTCATCATTATTTCAGATTTGACTTCCCCAAATACACAGGCATACAATAGATCTTGTTCTCCAACGTAAACGGTCCCTAGTAACTAGGGTACATTCGTAAATAAATTGAGCATCATGGCTAGAAGTGACTAAATGTTGCCTAATCTTTCTCATCGAGAAATGACACAATTACAGCAACACAAAAAGGAACTCCACCGGACAAAGTTCAGTGCTCACAAGGAGCTTCATTCAACACATACGGTTCCATTCCCATTCATGCAAAGCACGAAAGTGTAAAACTTGGGAACATACTTGAGAGCAAAGATCACATTCAATCTCATTCAAGGCACGGATGTGAATGCAACGGGATGAAATTACTGAAATTATGCCTGCCCTCGAACTGTGATGATGGACTACCCGACTCGCCAATAATATTGGGTTCTGGTGTATTGAAGTACAGGAGCTGCTGGATTTGTGTGTTTTCTTACCCCCTCACCATAGTTTGTCAAATGTTTAAACAACTGAACTTATATTCAAGGTTTGTTTCTCTTCATATGTTTTACTGGTTTACATTTGTCTCAGCAACCTGTTGAATGATTCTTCTGCTTTCAAAACAAAATGACAACAGGATGAATGCACACACTTGAAAATACAATACATGCAATGTTATGCATCATAGTGATGCAACCTCCTTTCAGTTTCATACTGCATGTCAATTGAAATCCTTACTGAAATGCACACCTTCTCAAGATTGCGCTTGACTGGCGTGTCAGGCACTCAATTACAGCTGTTTTATCAAGACAATGTGTTCGTTTTGTAATATATAGTTCCGGTCTGGTGTGGCACCCCAGCTAACGCACAACGTTGCCACAACGTTTCGTGTTAGCAGGGACTGTCTGCGGCGCGCTGGTGTGTCCCGGACTTTAGAGTAGAGAGACAGTTCAATTGCAAGTATGAGCGGCAGAAACGGATATTGCCTTCCCTTTAAGTAGAGCGTCAGGGACAGCCTCTCTGGCTTACGGCCATACTAGCCTGAATACGCCCGATCTCATCCGATCTCGGAAGCTAAGCAGGCTCGGGCCTGGTCAGTACTTGGATGGGAGACCGCCTGGGAATACCAGGTGCTGTAAGCTTTTGCATCTTTTACACACCAGAGGGCGACAAATCACGAGTTTTAACTTTGGATACACGCAATTTCATCATTATTTCAGATTTGACTTCCCCAAATACACAGGCATACAATAGATCTTGTTCTCCAACGTAAACGGTCCCTAGTAACTAGTGTACATTCGTAAATAAATTGAGCATCATGGCTAGAAGTGACTAAATGTTGCCTAATCTTTCTCATCGAGAAATGACACAATTACAGCAACACAAAAAGGAACTCCACCGGACAAAGTTCAGTGCTCACAAGGAGCCTCATTCAACACACACGGTTCCATTCCCATTCATGCAAAGCACGAAAGTGTAAAACTTGGGACAATACTTGAGAGCAAAGATCACATTCAATCTCATTCAAGGCACGGATGTGAATGCAACGGGATGAAATTACTGAAATGATGCCTGCCCTCGAACTGTGATGATGGACTACCCGACTCGCCAATAATATTGGGTTCTGGTGTATTGAAATACAGGAGCTGCTGGATTTGTGTGTTTTCTTACCCCCTCACCATAGTTTGTCAAATGTTTAAACAACTGAACTTATATTCAAGGTTTGTTTCTCTTCATATGTTTTACTGGTTTACATTTGTCTCAGCAACCTGTTGAATGATTCTTCTGCTTTCAAAACAAAATGACAACAGGATGAATGCACACACTTGAAAATACAATACATGCAATGTTATGCATCATAGTGATGCAACCTCCTTTCAGTTTCATACTGCATGTCAATTGAAATCCTTACTGAAATGCACACCTTCTCAAGATTGCGCTTGACTGGCGTGTCAGGCACTCAATTACAGCTGTTTTATCAAGACAATGTGTTCGTTTTGTAATATATAGTTCCGGTCTGGTGTGGCACCCCAGCTAACGCACAACGTTGCCACAATGTTGCCACAACGTGGCGTGTTAGCAGGGACTATCTGCGGCGCGCTGCTGTGTCCCGGGCTTTAGAGTAGAGAGACAGTTCAACTGTAAGTATGAACGGCAGAAACGGATATTGCCTTCCCTTTAAGTAGAGCGTCAGGGACAGCCTCCCTGGCTTACGGCCATACTAGCCTGAATACGCCCGATCTCGTCCGATCTCGGAAACTAAGCAGGCTCGGGCCTGGTCAGTACTTGGATGGGAGACCGCCTGGGAATACCAGGTGCTGTAAGCTTTTGCATCTTTTACACACCAGAGGGCGACAAATCACGAGTTTTAACTTTGGATACACGCAATTTCATCATTATTTCAGATTTGACTTCCCCAAATACACAGGCATACAATAGATCTTGTTCTCCAATGTAAACGGTCCCTAGTAACTAGGGTACATTCGTAAATAAATTGAGCATCATGGCTAGAAGTGACTAAATGTTGCCTAATCTTTCTCATCGAGAAATGACACAATTACAGCAACACAAAAAGGAACTCCACCGGACAAAGTTCAGTGCTCACAAGGAGCCTCATTCAACACACACGGTTCCATTCCCATTCATGCAAAGCACGAAAGTGTAAAACTTGGGAACATACTTGAGAGCAAAGATCACATTCAATCTCATTCAAGGCACGGATGTGAATGCAACGGGATGAAATTACTGAAATGATGCCTGCCCTCGAACTGTGATGATGGACTACCCGACTCGCCAATAATATTGGGTTCTGGTGTATTGAAATACAGGAGCTGCTGGATTTGTGTGTTTTCTTACCCCCTCACCATAGTTTGTCAAATGTTTAAACAACTGAACTTATATTCAAGGTTTGTTTCTCTTCATATGTTTTACTGGTTTACATTTGTCTCAGCAACCTGTTGAATGATTCTTCTGCTTTCAAAACAAAATGACAACAGGATGAATGCACACACTTGTAAAAACAATACATGCAATGTTATGCATCATAGTGATGCAACCTCCTTTCAGTTTCATACTGCATGTCAATTGAAATCCTTACTGAAATGCACACCTTCTCAAGATTGCGCTTGACTGGCGTGTCAGGCACTCAATTACAGCTGTTTTATCAAGACAATGTGTTCGTTTTGTAATATATAGTTCCGGTCTGGTGTGGCACCCCAGCTAACGCACAACGTTGCCACAATGTTGCCACAACGTGGCGTGTTAGCAGGGACTGTCTGCGGCGCGCTGGTGTGTCCCGGGCTTTAGAGTAGAGAGACAGTTCAACTGTAAGTATGAACGGCAGAAACGGATATTGCCTTCCCTTTAAGTAGAGCGTCAGGGACAGCATTCCTAGCTCACGGCCATACTAGCCTGAATACGCCCGATCTCGTCCGATCTCGGAAGCTAAGCAGGCTCGGGCCTGGTCAGTACTTGGATGGGAGACTGCCTGGGAATACCAGGTGCTGTAAGCTTTTGCATCTTTTACACACCAGAGGGCGACATATCACGAGTTTTAACTTTGGATACACGCAATTTCATCATTATTTCAGATTTGACTTCCCCAAATACACAGGCATACAATAGATCTTGTTCTCCAATGTAAACGGTCCCTAGTAACTAGGGTACATTCATAAATAAATTGAGCATCATGGCTAGAAGTGACTAAATGTTGCCTAATCTTTCTCATCGAGAAATGACAGAATTACAGCAACACAAAAAGGAACTCCACCGGACAAAGTTCAGTGCTCACAAGGAGCCTCATTCAACACACACGGTTCCATTCCCATTCATGCAAAGCATGAAAGTGTAAAACTTGGGAACATACTTGAGAGCAAAGATCACATTCAATCTCATTCAAGGCACGGATGTGAATGCAACAAGATGAAATTACTGAAATGATGCCTGCCCTCGAACTGTGATGATGGACTACCCGACTCGCCAATAATATTGGGTTCTGGTGTATTGAAATACAGGAGCTGCTGGATTTGTGTGTTTTCTTACCCCCTCACCATAGTTTGTCAAATGTTTAAACAACTGAACTTATATTCAAGGTTTGTTTCTCTTCATATGTTTTACTGGTTTACATTTGTCTCAGCAACCTGTTGAATGATTCTTCTGCTTTCAAAACAAAATGACAACAGGATGAATGCACACACTTGAAAATACAATACATGCAATGTTATGCATCATAGTGATGCAACCTCCTTTCAGTTTCATACTGCATGTCAATTTAAATCCTTACTGAAATGCACACCTTCTCAAGATTGCGCTTGACTGGCGTGTCAGGCACTCAATTACAGCTGTTTTATCAAGACAATGTGTTCGTTTTGTAATATATAGTTCCGGTCTGGTGTGGCACCCCAGCTAACGCACAACGTTGCCACAATGTTGCCACAACGTGGCGTGTTAGCAGGGACTGTCTGCGGCGCGCTGGTGTGTCCCGGGCTTTAGAGTAGAGAGACAGTTCAACTGTAAGTATGAACGGCAGAAACGGATATTGCCTTCCCTTTAAGTAGAGCGTCAGGGACAGCCTCCCTGGCTTACGGCCATACTAGCCTGAATACGCCCGATCTCGTCCGATCTCGGAAGCTAAGCAGGCTTGGGCCTGGTCAGTACTTGGATGGGAGACTGCCTGGAAATACCAGGTGCTGTAAGCTTTTGCATCTTTTACACACCAGAGGGCGACAAATCACGAGTTTTAACTTTGGATACACGCAATTTCATCATTATTTCAGATTTGACTTCCCCAAATACACAGGCATACAATAGATCTTGTTCTCCAACGTAAACGGTCCCTAGTAACTAGGGTACATTCGTAAATAAATTGAGCATCATGGCTAGAAGTGACTAAATGTTGCCTAATCTTTCTCATCGAGAAATGACACAATTACAGCAACACAAAAAGGAACTCCACCGGACAAAGTTCAGTGCTCACAAGGAGCTTCATTCAACACATACGGTTCCATTCCCATTCATGCAAAGCACGAAAGTGTAAAACTTGGGAACATACTTGAGAGCAAAGATCACATTCAATCTCATTCAAGGCACGGATGTGAATGCAACGGGATGAAATTACTGAAATTATGCCTGCCCTCGAACTGTGATGATGGACTACCCGACTCGCCAATAATATTGGGTTCTGGTGTATTGAAGTACAGGAGCTGCTGGATTTGTGTGTTTTCTTACCCCCTCACCATAGTTTGTCAAATGTTTAAACAACTGAACTTATATTCAAGGTTTGTTTCTCTTCATATGTTTTACTGGTTTACATTTGTCTCAGCAACCTGTTGAATGATTCTTCTGCTTTCAAAACAAAATGACAACAGGATGAATGCACACACTTGAAAATACAATACATGCAATGTTATGCATCATAGTGATGCAACCTCCTTTCAGTTTCATACTGCATGTCAATTGAAATCCTTACTGAAATGCACACCTTCTCAAGATTGCGCTTGACTGGCGTGTCAGGCACTCAATTACAGCTGTTTTATCAAGACAATGTGTTCGTTTTGTAATATATAGTTCCGGTCTGGTGTGGCACCCCAGCTAACGCACAACGTTGCCACAACGTTTCGTGTTAGCAGGGACTGTCTGCGGCGCGCTGGTGTGTCCCGGACTTTAGAGTAGAGAGACAGTTCAATTGCAAGTATGAGCGGCAGAAACGGATATTGCCTTCCCTTTAAGTAGAGCGTCAGGGACAGCCTCTCTGGCTTACGGCCATACTAGCCTGAATACGCCCGATCTCATCCGATCTCGGAAGCTAAGCAGGCTCGGGCCTGGTCAGTACTTGGATGGGAGACCGCCTGGGAATACCAGGTGCTGTAAGCTTTTGCATCTTTTACACACCAGAGGGCGACAAATCACGAGTTTTAACTTTGGATACACGCAATTTCATCATTATTTCAGATTTGACTTCCCCAAATACACAGGCATACAATAGATCTTGTTCTCCAACGTAAACGGTCCCTAGTAACTAGTGTACATTCGTAAATAAATTGAGCATCATGGCTAGAAGTGACTAAATGTTGCCTAATCTTTCTCATCGAGAAATGACACAATTACAGCAACACAAAAAGGAACTCCACCGGACAAAGTTCAGTGCTCACAAGGAGCCTCATTCAACACACACGGTTCCATTCCCATTCATGCAAAGCACGAAAGTGTAAAACTTGGGACAATACTTGAGAGCAAAGATCACATTCAATCTCATTCAAGGCACGGATGTGAATGCAACGGGATGAAATTACTGAAATGATGCCTGCCCTCGAACTGTGATGATGGACTACCCGACTCGCCAATAATATTGGGTTCTGGTGTATTGAAATACAGGAGCTGCTGGATTTGTGTGTTTTCTTACCCCCTCACCATAGTTTGTCAAATGTTTAAACAACTGAACTTATATTCAAGGTTTGTTTCTCTTCATATGTTTTACTGGTTTACATTTGTCTCAGCAACCTGTTGAATGATTCTTCTGCTTTCAAAACAAAATGACAACAGGATGAATGCACACACTTGAAAATACAATACATGCAATGTTATGCATCATAGTGATGCAACCTCCTTTCAGTTTCATACTGCATGTCAATTGAAATCCTTACTGAAATGCACACCTTCTCAAGATTGCGCTTGACTGGCGTGTCAGGCACTCAATTACAGCTGTTTTATCAAGACAATGTGTTCGTTTTGTAATATATAGTTCCGGTCTGGTGTGGCACCCCAGCTAACGCACAACGTTGCCACAATGTTGCCACAACGTGGCGTGTTAGCAGGGACTATCTGCGGCGCGCTGCTGTGTCCCGGGCTTTAGAGTAGAGAGACAGTTCAACTGTAAGTATGAACGGCAGAAACGGATATTGCCTTCCCTTTAAGTAGAGCGTCAGGGACAGCCTTTCTGGCTTACGGCCATACTAGCCTGAATACGCCCGATCTCGTCCGATCTCGGAAGCTAAGCAGGCTCGGGCCTGGTCAGTACTTGGATGGGAGACCGCCTGGGAATACCAGGTGCTGTAAGCTTTTGCATCTTTTACACACCAGAGGGCGACAAATCACGAGTTTTAACTTTGGATACACGCAATTTCATCATTATTTCAGATTTGACTTCCCCAAATACACAGGCATACAATAGATCTTGTTCTCCAACGTAAACGGTCCCTAGTAACTAGGGTACATTCATAAATAAATTGAGCATCATGGCTAGAAGTGACTAAATGTTGCCTAATCTTTCTCATCGAGAAATGACACAATTACAGCAACACAAAAAGGAACTCCACCGGACAAAGTTCAGTGCTCACAAGGAGCCTCATTCAACACACACGGTTCCATTCCCATTCATGCAAAGCACGAAAGTGTAAAACTTGGGAACATACTTGAGAGCAAAGATCACATTCAATCTCATTCAAGGCACGGATGTGAATGCAACGGGATGAAATTACTGAAATGATGCCTGCCCTCGAACTGTGATGATGGACTACCCGACTCGCCAATAATATTGGGTTCTGGTGTATTGAAATACAGGAGCTGCTGGATTTGTGTGTTTTCTTACCCCCTCACCATAGTTTGTCAAATGTTTAAACAACTGAACTTATATTCAAGGTTTGTTTCTCTTCATATGTTTTACTGGTTTACATTTGTCTCAGCAACCTCAGCAAAAATGATTCTTCTACTTTCAAAACAAAATGACAACAGGATGAATGCACACACTTGAAAATACAATACATGCAATGTTATGCATCATAGTGATGCAACCTCCTTTCAGTTTCATACTGCATGTCAATTGAAATCCTTACTGAAATGCACACCTTCTCAAGATTGCGCTTGACTGGCGTGTCAGGCACTCAATTACAGCTGTTTTATCAAGACAATGTGTTCGTTTTGTAATATATAGTTCCGGTCTGGTGTGGCACCCCAGCTAACGCACAACGTTGCCACAACGTTTCGTGTTAGCAGGGACTGTCTGCGGCGCGCTGGTGTGTCCCGGACTTTAGAGTAGAGAGACAGTTCAACTGCAAGTATGAGCGGCAGAAACGGATATTGCCTTCCCTTTAAGTAGAGCGTCAGGGACAGCCTCCCTGGCTTACGGCCATACTAGCCTGAATACGCCCGATCTCGTCCGATCTCGGAAGCTAAGCAGGCTCGGGCCTGGTCAGTACTTGGATGGGAGACCGCCTGGGAATACCAGGTGCTGTAAGCTTTTGCATCTTTTACACACCAGAGGGCGACAAATCACGAGTTTTAACTTTGGATACACGCAATTTCATCATTATTTCAGATTTGACTTCCCCAAATACACAGGCATACAATAGATCTTGTTCTCCAACGTAAACGGTCCCTAGTAACTAGGGTACATTCGTAAATAAATTGAGCATCATGGCTAGAAGTGACTAAATGTTGCCTAATCTTTCTCATCGAGAAATTACACAATTACAGCAACACAAAAAGGAACTCCACCGGACAAAGTTCAGTGCTCACAAGGAGCCTCATTCAACACACACGGTTCCATTCCCATTCATGCAAAGCACGAAAGTGTAAAACTTGGGAACATACTTGAGAGCAAAGATCACATTCAATCTCATTCAAGGCACGGATGTGAATGCAACGGGATGAAATTACTGAAATGATGCCTGCCCTCGAACTGTGATGATGGACTACCCGACTCGCCAATAATATTGGGTTCTGGTGTATTGAAATACAGGAGCTGCTGGATTTGTGTGTTTTCTTACCCCCTCACCATAGTTTGTCAAATGTTTAAACAACTGAACTTATATTCAAGGTTTGTTTCTCTTCATATGTTTTACTGGTTTACATTTGTCTCAGCAACCTGTTGAATGATTCTTCTGCTTTCAAAACAAAATGACAACAGGATGAATGCACACACTTGAAAATACAATACATGCAATGTTATGCATCATAGTGATGCAACCTCCTTTCAGTTTCATACTGCATGTCAATTGAAATCCTTACTGAAATGCACACCTTCTCAAGATTGCGCTTGACTGGCGTGTCAGGCACTCAATTACAGCTGTTTTATCAAGACAATGTGTTCGTTTTGTAATATATAGTTCCGGTCTGGTGTGGCACCCCAGCTAACGCACAACGTTGCCACAATGTTGCCACAACGTGGCGTGTTAGCAGGGACTATCTGCGGCGCGCTGCTGTGTCCCGGGCTTTAGAGTAGAGAGACAGTTCAACTGTAAGTATGAACGGCAGAAACGGATATTGCCTTCCCTTTAAGTAGAGCGTCAGGGACAGCCTTTCTGGCTTACGGCCATACTAGCCTGAATACGCCCGATCTCGTCCGATCTCGGAAGCTAAGCAGGCTCGGGCCTGGTCAGTACTTGGATGGGAGACCGCCTGGGAATACCAGGTGCTGTAAGCTTTTGCATCTTTTACACACCAGAGGGCGACAAATCACGAGTTTTAACTTTGGATACACGCAATTTCATCATTATTTCAGATTTGACTTCCCCAAATACACAGGCATACAATAGATCTTGTTCTCCAACGTAAACGGTCCCTAGTAACTAGGGTACATTCATAAATAAATTGAGCATCATGGCTAGAAGTGACTAAATGTTGCCTAATCTTTCTCATCGAGAAATGACACAATTACAGCAACACAAAAAGGAACTCCACCGGACAAAGTTCAGTGCTCACAAGGAGCCTCATTCAACACACACGGTTCCATTCCCATTCATGCAAAGCACGAAAGTGTAAAACTTGGGAACATACTTGAGAGCAAAGATCACATTCAATCTCATTCAAGGCACGGATGTGAATGCAACGGGATGAAATTACTGAAATGATGCCTGCCCTCGAACTGTGATGATGGACTACCCGACTCGCCAATAATATTGGGTTCTGGTGTATTGAAATACAGGAGCTGCTGGATTTGTGTGTTTTCTTACCCCCTCACCATAGTTTGTCAAATGTTTAAACAACTGAACTTATATTCAAGGTTTGTTTCTCTTCATATGTTTTACTGGTTTACATTTGTCTCAGCAACCTCAGCAAAAATGATTCTTCTACTTTCAAAACAAAATGACAACAGGATGAATGCACACACTTGAAAATACAATACATGCAATGTTATGCATCATAGTGATGCAACCTCCTTTCAGTTTCATACTGCATGTCAATTGAAATCCTTACTGAAATGCACACCTTCTCAAGATTGCGCTTGACTGGCGTGTCAGGCACTCAATTACAGCTGTTTTATCAAGACAATGTGTTCGTTTTGTAATATATAGTTCCGGTCTGGTGTGGCACCCCAGCTAACGCACAACGTTGCCACAACGTTTCGTGTTAGCAGGGACTGTCTGCGGCGCGCTGGTGTGTCCCGGACTTTAGAGTAGAGAGACAGTTCAACTGCAAGTATGAGCGGCAGAAACGGATATTGCCTTCCCTTTAAGTAGAGCGTCAGGGACAGCCTCCCTGGCTTACGGCCATACTAGCCTGAATACGCCCGATCTCGTCCGATCTCGGAAGCTAAGCAGGCTCGGGCCTGGTCAGTACTTGGATGGGAGACCGCCTGGGAATACCAGGTGCTGTAAGCTTTTGCATCTTTTACACACCAGAGGGCGACAAATCACGAGTTTTAACTTTGGATACACGCAATTTCATCATTATTTCAGATTTGACTTCCCCAAATACACAGGCATACAATAGATCTTGTTCTCCAACGTAAACGGTCCCTAGTAACTAGGGTACATTCGTAAATAAATTGAGCATCATGGCTAGAAGTGACTAAATGTTGCCTAATCTTTCTCATCGAGAAATTACACAATTACAGCAACACAAAAAGGAACTCCACCGGACAAAGTTCAGTGCTCACAAGGAGCCTCATTCAACACACACGGTTCCATTCCCATTCATGCAAAGCACGAAAGTGTAAAACTTGGGAACATACTTGAGAGCAAAGATCACATTCAATCTCATTCAAGGCACGGATGTGAATGCAACGGGATGAAATTACTGAAATGATGCCTGCCCTCGAACTGTGATGATGGACTACCCGACTCGCCAATAATATTGGGTTCTGGTGTATTGAAATACAGGAGCTGCTGGATTTGTGTGTTTTCTTACCCCCTCACCATAGTTTGTCAAATGTTTAAACAACTGAACTTATATTCAAGGTTTGTTTCTCTTCATATGTTTTACTGGTTTACATTTGTCTCAGCAACCTGTTGAATGATTCTTCTGCTTTCAAAACAAAATGACAACAGGATGAATGCACACACTTGAAAATACAATACATGCAATGTTATGCATCATAGTGATGCAACCTCCTTTCAGTTTCATACTGCATGTCAATTGAAATCCTTACTGAAATGCACACCTTCTCAAGATTGCGCTTGACTGGCGTGTCAGGCACTCAATTACAGCTGTTTTATCAAGACAATGTGTTCGTTTTGTAATATATAGTTCCGGTCTGGTGTGGCACCCCAGCTAACGCACAACGTTGCCACAACGTTTCGTGTTAGCAGGGACTGTCTGCGGCGCGCTGGTGTGTCCCGGACTTTAGAGTAGAGAGACAGTTCAACTGCAAGTATGAGCGGCAGAAACGGATATTGCCTTCCCTTTAAGTAGAGCGTCAGGGACAGCCTCCCTGGCTTACGGCCATACTAGCCTGAATACGCCCGATCTCGTCCGATCTCGGAAGCTAAGCAGGCTCGGGCCTGGTCAGTACTTGGATGGGAGACCACCTGGGAAAACCAGGTGCTGTAAGCTTTTGCATCTTTTACACACCAGAGGGCGACAAATCACGAGTTTTAACTTTGGATACACGCAATTTCATCATTATTTCAGATTTGACTTCCCCAAATACACAGGCATACAATAGATCTTGTTCTCCAACGTAAACGGTCCCTAGTAACTAGGGTACATTCGTAAATAAATTGAGCATCATGGCTAGAAGTGACTAAATGTTGCCTAATCTTTCTCATCGAGAAATGACACAATTACAGCAACACAAAAAGGAACTCCACCGGACAGAGTTCAGTGCTCACAAGGAGCCTCATTCAACACACACGGTTCCATTCCCATTCATGCAAAGCACGAAAGTGTAAAACTTGGGAACATACTTGAGAGCAAAGATCACATTCAATCTCATTCAAGGCACGGATGTGAATGCAACGGGATGAAATTACTGAAATGATGCCTGCCCTCGAACTGTGATGATGGACTACCCGACTCGCCAATAATATTGGGTTCTGGTGTATTGAAATACAGGAGCTGCTGGATTTGTGTGTTTTCTTACCCCCTCACCATAGTTTGTCAAATGTTTAAACAACTGAACTTATATTCAAGGTTTGTTTCTCTTCATATGTTTTACTGGTTTACATTTGTCTCAGCAACCTGTTGAATGATTCTTCTGCTTTCAAAACAAAATGACAACAGGATGAATGCACACACTTGAAAATACAATACATGCAATGTTATGCATCATAGTGATGCAACCTCCTTTCAGTTTCATACTGCATGTCAATTGAAATCCTTACTGAAATGCACACCTTCTCAAGATTGCGCTTGACTGGCGTGTCAGGCACTCAATTACAGCTGTTTTATCAAGAGAATGTGTTCGTTTTGTAATATATAGTTCCGGTCTGGTGTGGCACCCCAGCTAACGCACAACGTTGCCACAATGTTGCCACAACGTGGCGTGTTATCAGGGACTGTCTGCGGCGCGCTGGTGTGTCCCGGGCTTTAGAGTAGAGAGACAGTTCAACTGTAAGTATGAACGGCAGAAACGGATATTGCCTTCCCTTTAAGTAGAGCGTCAGGGACAGCCTCCCTGGCTTACGGCCATACTAGCCTGAATACGCCCGATCTCGTCCGATCTCGGAAGCTAAGCAGGCTCGGGCCTGGTCAGTACTTGGATGGGAGACCGCCTGGGAATACCAGGTGCTGTAAGCTTTTGCATCTTTTACACACCAGAGGGCGACAAATCACGAGTTTTAACTTTGGATACACGCAATTTCATCATTATTTCAGATTTGACTTCCCCAAATACACAGGCATACAATAGATCTTGTTCTCCAACGTAAACGGTCCCTAGTAACTAGGGTACATTCATAAATAAATTGAGCATCATGGCTAGAAGTGACTAAATGTTGCCTAATCTTTCTCATCGAGAAATGACACAATTACAGCAACACAAAAAGGAACTCCACCGGACAAAGTTCAGTGCTCACAAGGAGCCTCATTCAACACACACGGTTCCATTCCCATTCATGCAAAGCACGAAAGTGTAAAACTTGGGAACATACTTGAGAGCAAAGATCACATTCAATCTCATTCAAGGCACGGATGTGAATGCAACGGGATGAAATTACTGAAATGATGCCTGCCCTCGAACTGTGATGATGGACTACCCGACTCGCCAATAATATTGGGTTCTGGTGTATTGAAATACAGGAGCTGCTGGATTTGTGTGTTTTCTTACCCCCTCACCATAGTTTGTCAAATGTTTAAACAACTGAACTTATATTCAAGGTTTGTTTCTCTTCATATGTTTTACTGGTTTACATTTGTCTCAGCAACCTGTTGAATGATTCTTCTGCTTTCAAAACAAAATGACAACAGGATGAATGCACACACTTGAAAATACAATACATGCAATGTTATGCATCATAGTGATGCAACCTCCTTTCAGTTTCATACTGCATGTCAATTGAAATCCTTACTGAAATGCACACCTTCTCAAGATTGCGCTTGACTGGCGTGTCAGGCACTCAATTACAGCTGTTTTATCAAGAGAATGTGTTCGTTTTGTAATATATAGTTCCGGTCTGGTGTGGCACCCCAGCTAACGCACAACGTTGCCACAATGTTGCCACAACGTGGCGTGTTATCAGGGACTGTCTGCGGCGCGCTGGTGTGTCCCGGGCTTTAGAGTAGAGAGACAGTTCAACTGTAAGTATGAACGGCAGAAACGGATATTGCCTTCCCTTTAAGTAGAGCGTCAGGGACAGCCTCCCTGGCTTACGGCCATACTAGCCTGAATACGCCCGATCTCGTCCGATCTCGGAAGCTAAGCAGGCTCGGGCCTGGTCAGTACTTGGATGGGAGACCGCCTGGGAATACCAGGTGCTGTAAGCTTTTGCATCTTTTACACACCAGAGGGCGACAAATCACGAGTTTTAACTTTGGATACACGCAATTTCATCATTATTTCAGATTTGACTTCCCCAAATACACAGGCATACAATAGATCTTGTTCTCCAACGTAAACGGTCCCTAGTAACTAGGGTACATTCATAAATAAATTGAGCATCATGGCTAGAAGTGACTAAATGTTGCCTAATCTTTCTCATCGAGAAATGACACAATTACAGCAACACAAAAAGGAACTCCACCGGACAAAGTTCAGTGCTCACAAGGAGCCTCATTCAACACACACGGTTCCATTCCCATTCATGCAAAGCACGAAAGTGTAAAACTTGGGAACATACTTGAGAGCAAAGATCACATTCAATCTCATTCAAGGCACGGATGTGAATGCAACGGGATGAAATTACTGAAATGATGCCTGCCCTCGAACTGTGATGATGGACTACCCGACTCGCCAATAATATTGGGTTCTGGTGTATTGAAATACAGGAGCTGCTGGATTTGTGTGTTTTCTTACCCCCTCACCATAGTTTGTCAAATGTTTAAACAACTGAACTTATATTCAAGGTTTGTTTCTCTTCATATGTTTTACTGGTTTACATTTGTCTCAGCAACCTCAGCAAAAATGATTCTTCTACTTTCAAAACAAAATGACAACAGGATGAATGCACACACTTGAAAATACAATACATGCAATGTTATGCATCATAGTGATGCAACCTCCTTTCAGTTTCATACTGCATGTCAATTGAAATCCTTACTGAAATGCACACCTTCTCAAGATTGCGCTTGACTGGCGTGTCAGGCACTCAATTACAGCTGTTTTATCAAGACAATGTGTTCGTTTTGTAATATATAGTTCCGGTCTGGTGTGGCACCCCAGCTAACGCACAACGTTGCCACAACGTTTCGTGTTAGCAGGGACTGTCTGCGGCGCGCTGGTGTGTCCCGGACTTTAGAGTAGAGAGACAGTTCAACTGCAAGTATGAGCGGCAGAAACGGATATTGCCTTCCCTTTAAGTAGAGCGTCAGGGACAGCCTCCCTGGCTTACGGCCATACTAGCCTGAATACGCCCGATCTCGTCCGATCTCGGAAGCTAAGCAGGCTCGGGCCTGGTCAGTACTTGGATGGGAGACCGCCTGGGAATACCAGGTGCTGTAAGCTTTTGCATCTTTTACACACCAGAGGGCGACAAATCACGAGTTTTAACTTTGGATACTCGCAATTTCATCATTATTTCAGATTTGACTTCCCCAAATACACAGGCATACAATAGATCTTGTTCTCCAACGTAAACGGTCCCTAGTAACTAGGGTACATTCGTAAATAAATTGAGCATCATGGCTAGAAGTGACTAAATGTTGCCTAATCTTTCTCATCGAGAAATTACACAATTACAGCAACACAAAAAGGAACTCCACCGGACAAAGTTCAGTGCTCACAAGGAGCCTCATTCAACACACACGGTTCCATTCCCATTCATGCAAAGCACGAAAGTGTAAAACTTGGGAACATACTTGAGAGCAAAGATCACATTCAATCTCATTCAAGGCACGGATGTGAATGCAACGGGATGAAATTACTGAAATGATGCCTGCCCTCGAACTGTGATGATGGACTACCCGACTCGCCAATAATATTGGGTTCTGGTGTATTGAAATACAGGAGCTGCTGGATTTGTGTGTTTTCTTACCCCCTCACCATAGTTTGTCAAATGTTTAAACAACTGAACTTATATTCAAGGTTTGTTTCTCTTCATATGTTTTACTGGTTTACATTTGTCTCAGCAACCTGTTGAATGATTCTTCTGCTTTCAAAACAAAATGACAACAGGATGAATGCACACACTTGAAAATACAATACATGCAATGTTATGCATCATAGTGATGCAACCTCCTTTCAGTTTCATACTGCATGTCAATTGAAATCCTTACTGAAATGCACACCTTCTCAAGATTGCGCTTGACTGGCGTGTCAGGCACTCAATTACAGCTGTTTTATCAAGACAATGTGTTCGTTTTGTAATATATAGTTCCGGTCTGGTGTGGCACCCCAGCTAACGCACAACGTTGCCACAACGTTTCGTGTTAGCAGGGACTGTCTGCGGCGCGCTGGTGTGTCCCGGACTTTAGAGTAGAGAGACAGTTCAACTGCAAGTATGAGCGGCAGAAACGGATATTGCCTTCTCTTTAAGTAGAGCGTCAGGGACAGCCTCCCTGGCTTACGGCCATACTAGCCTGAATACGCCCGATCTCGTCCGATCTCGGAAGCTAAGCAGGCTCGGGCCTGGTCAGTACTTGGATGGGAGACCACCTGGGAAAACCAGGTGCTGTAAGCTTTTGCATCTTTTACACACCAGAGGGCGACAAATCACGAGTTTTAACTTTGGATACACGCAATTTCATCATTATTTCAGATTTGACTTCCCCAAATACACAGGCATACAATAGATCTTGTTCTCCAACGTAAACGGTCCCTAGTAACTAGGGTACATTCGTAAATAAATTGAGCATCATGGCTAGAAGTGACTAAATGTTGCCTAATCTTTCTCATCGAGAAATGACACAATTACAGCAACACAAAAAGGAACTCCACCGGACAGAGTTCAGTGCTCACAAGGAGCCTCATTCAACACACACGGTTCCATTCCCATTCATGCAAAGCACGAAAGTGTAAAACTTGGGAACATACTTGAGAGCAAAGATCACATTCAATCTCATTCAAGGCACGGATGTGAATGCAACGGGATGAAATTACTGAAATGATGCCTGCCCTCGAACTGTGATGATGGACTACCCGACTCGCCAATAATATTGGGTTCTGGTGTATTGAAATACAGGAGCTGCTGGATTTGTGTGTTTTCTTACCCCCTCACCATAGTTTGTCAAATGTTTAAACAACTGAACTTATATTCAAGGTTTATTTCTCTTCATATGTTTTACTGGTTTACATTTGTCTCAGCAATCTGTTGAATGATTCTTCTGCTTTCAAAACAAAATGACAACAGGATGAATGCACACACTTGAAAATACAATACATGCAATGTTATGCATCATAGTGATGCAACCTCCTTTCAGTTTCATACTGCATGTCAATTGATATCCTTACTGAAATGCACACCTTCTCAAGATTGCGCTTGACTGGCGTGTCAGGCACTCAATTACAGCTGTTTTATCAAGACAATGTGTTCGTTTTGTAAAATATAGTTCCGGTCTGGTGTGGCACCCCAGCTAACGCACAACGTTGCCACAACGTGGCATATTAGCAGGGACTGTCTGCGGCGCGCTGGTGTGTCCCGGGCTTTAGAGTAGAGAGACAGTTCAACTGTAAGTATGAACGGCAGAAACGGATATTGCCATCCCTTTAAGTAGAGCGTCAGGGACAGCCTCCCTGGCTTACGGCCATACTAGCCTGAATACGCCCGATCTCGTCCGATCTCGGAAGCTAAGCAGGCTCGGGCCTGGTCAGTACTTGGATGGGAGACCGCCTGGGGAATACCAGGTGCTGTAAGCTTTTGCATCTTTTACACACCAGAGCGCGACAAATCACGAGTTTTAACTTTGGATACACGCAATTTCATCATTATTTCAGATTTGACTTCCCCAAATACACAGGCATACAATAGATCTTGTTCTCCAACGTAAACGGTCCCTAGTAACTAGGGTACATTCGTAAATAAATTGAGCATCATGGCTAGAAGTGACTAAATGTTGCCTAATCTTTCTCATCGAGAAATGACACAATTACAGCAACACAAAAAGGAACTCCACCGGACAAAGATCAGTGCTCACAAGGAGCCTCATTCAACACACACGGTTCCATTCCCATTCATGCAAAGCACGAAAATGTAAAACTTGGGAACATACTTGAGAGCAAAGATCACATTCAATCTCATTCAAGGCACGGATGTGAATGCAACGGGATGAAATTACTGAAATGATGCCTGCCCTCGAACTGTGATGATGGACTACCCGACTCGCCAATAATATTGGGTTCTGGTGTATTGAAATACAGGAGCTGCTGGATTTGTGTGTTTTCTTACCCCCTCACCATAGTTTGTCAAATGTTTAAACAACTGAACTTATATTCAAGGTTTGTTTCTCTTCATATGTTTTACTGGTTTACATTTGTCTCAGCAACCTGTTGAATGATTCTTCTGCTTTCAAAACAAAATGACAACAGGATGAATGCACACACTTGAAAATACAATACATGCAATGTTATGCATCATAGTGATGCAACCTCCTTTCAGTTTCAGACTGCACGTCAATTGAAATCCTTACTGAAATGCACACCTTCTCAAGATTGCGCTTGACTGGCATGTCAGGCACTCAATTACAGCTGTATTATCAAGACAATGTGTTCGTTTTGTAAAATATAGTTCCGGTCTGGTGTGGCACCCCAGCTAACGCACAACGTTGCCACAATGTTGCCACAACGTGGCGTCTTAGCAGGGACTGTCTGCGGCGCGCTGGTGTGTCCCGGGCTTTAGAGTAGAGAGACAGTTCAACTGTAAGTATGAACGGCAGAAACGGATATTGCCTTCCCTTTAAGTAGAGCGTCAGGGACAGCATTCCTGGCTTACGGCCATACTAGCCTGAATACGCCCGATCTCGTCCGATCTCGGAAGCTAAGCAGGCTCGGGCCTGGTCAGTACTTGCATGGGAGACCGCCTGGGAATACCAGGTGCTGTAAGCTTTTGCATCTTTTACACACCAGAGGGCGACAAATCACGAGTTTTAACTTTGGATACACGCAATTTCATCATTATTTCAGATTTGACTTCCCCAAATACACAGGCATACAATAGATCTTGTTCTCCAACGTAAACGGTCCCTAGTAACTAGGGTACATTCGTAAATAAATTGAGCATCATGGCTAGAAGTTACTAAATGTTGCCTAATCTTTCTCATCGAGAAATGACACAATTACAGCAACACAAAAAGGAACTCCACCGGACAAAGTTCAGTGCTCACAAGGAGCCTCATTCAACACACACGGTTCCATTCCCATTCATGCAAAGCACGAAAGTGTAAAACTTGGGAACATACTTGAGAGCAAAGATCACATTCAATCTCATTCAAGGCACGGATGTGAATGCAACGGGATGAAATTACTGAAATGATGCCTGCCCTCGAACTGTGATGATGGACTACCCGACTCGCCAATAATATTGTGTTTTGGTGTATTGAAATACAGGAGCTGCTGGATTTGTGTGTTTTCTTACCCCCTCACCATAGTTTGTCAAATGTTTAAACAACTGAACTTATATTCAAGGTTTGTTTCTCTTCATATGTTTTACTGGTTTACATTTGTCTCAGCAACCTGTTGAATGATTCTTCTGCTTTCAAAACAAAATGACAACAGGATGAATGCACACACTTGAAAATACAATACATGCAATGTTATGCATCATAGTGATGCAACCTCCTTTCAGTTTCATACTGTATGTCAATTGAAATCCTTATTGAAATGCACACCTTCTCAAGATTGAGCTTGACTGGCGTGTCAGGCACTCAATTACAGCTGTATTATCAAGACAATGTGTTCGTTTTGTAATATATAGTTCCGGTCTGGTGTGGCACCCCAGCTAACGCACAACGTTGCCACAATGTTGCCACAACGTGGCGTGTTAGCAGGGACTGTCTGCGGCGCGCTGGTGTGTCCCGGGCTTTAGAGTAGAGAGACAGTTCAACTGTAAGTATGAACGGCAGAAACGGATATTGCCTTCCCTTTAAGTAGAGCGTCAGGGACAGCCTCCCTGGCTTACGGCCATACTAGCCTGAATACGCCCGATCTCGTCCGATCTCGGAAGCTAAGCAGGCTCGGGCCTGGTCAGTACTTGGATGGGAGACCGCCTGGGAATACCAGGTGCTGTAAGCTTTTGCATCTTTTACACACCAGAGCGCGACAAATCACGAGTTTTAACTTTGGATACACGCAATTTCATCATTATTTCAGATTTGACTTCCCCAAATACACAGGCATACAATAGATCTTGTTCTCCAACGTAAACGGTCCCTAGTAAATAGGGTACATTCGTAAATAAATTGAGCATCATGGCTAGAAGTGACTAAATGTTGCCTAATCTTTCTCATCGAGAAATGACACAATTACAGCAACACAAAAAGGAACTCCACCGGACAAAGATCAGTGCTCACAAGGAGCCTCATTCAACACACACGGTTCCATTCCCATTCATGCAAAGCACGAAAGTGTAAAACTTGGGAACATACTTGAGAGCAAAGATCACATTCAATCTCATTCAAGGCACGGATGTGAATGCAACGGGATGAAATTACTGAAATGATGCCTGCCCTCGAACTGTGATGATGGACTACCCGACTCGCCAATAATATTGGGTTCTGGTGTATTGAAATACAGGAGCTGCTGGATTTGTGTGTTTTCTTACCCCCTCACCATAGTTTGTCAAATGTTTAAACAACTGAACTTATATTCAAGGTTTGTTTCTCTTCATATGTTTTACTGGTTTACATTTGTCTCAGCAACCTGTTGAATGATTCTTCTGCTTTCAAAACAAAATGACAACAGGATGAATGCACACACTTGAAAATACAATACATGCAATGTTATGCATCATAGTGATGCAACCTCCTTTCAGTTTCATACTGCATGTCAATTGAAATCCTTACTGAAATGCACACCTTCTCAAGATTGCGCTTGACTGGCGTGTCAGGCACTCAATTACAGCTGTTTTATCAAGACAAATGTGTTCGTTTTGTAAAATATAGTTCCGGTCTGGTGTGGCACCCCAGCTAACGCACAACGTTGCCACAACGTTTCGTGTTAGCAGGGACTGTCTGCGGCGCGCTGGTGTGTCCCGGGCTTTAGAGTAGAGAGACAGTTCAACTGTAAGTATGAACGGCAGAAACGGATATTGCCTTCCCTTTAAGTAGAGCGTCAGGGACAGCCTCCCTGGCTTACGGCCATACTAGCCTGAATACGCCCGATCTCGTCCGATCTCGGAAGCTAAGCAGGCTCGGGCCTGGTCAGTACTTGGATGGGAGACCGCCTGGGAATACCAGGTGCTGTAAGCTTTTGCATCTTTTACACACCAGAGCGCGACAAATCACGAGTTTTAACTTTGGATACACGCAATTTCATCATTATTTCAGATTTGACTTCCCCAAATACACAGGCATACAATAGATCTTGTTCTCCAACGTAAACGGTCCCTAGTAACTAGGGTACATTCGTAAATAAATTGAGCATCATGGCTAGAAGTGACTAAATGTTGCCTAATCTTTCTCATCGAGAAATGACACAATTACAGCAACACAAAAAGGAACTCCACCGGACAAAGATCAGTGCTCACAAGGAGCCTCATTCAACACACACGGTTCCATTCCCATTCATGCAAAGCACGATAGTGTAAAACTTGGGAACATACTTGAGAGCAAAGATCACATTCAATCTCATTCAAGGCACGGATGTGAATGCAACGGGATGAAATTACTGAAATGATGCCTGCCCTCGAACTGTGATGATGGACTACCCGACTCGCCAATAATATTGGGTTCTGGTGTATTGAAATACAGGAGCTGCTGGATTTGTGTGTTTTCTTACCCCCTCACCATAGTTTGTCAAATGTTTAAACAACTGAACTTATATTCAAGGTTTGTTTCTCTTCATATGTTTTACTGGTTTACATTTGTCTCAGCAACCTGTTGAATGATTCTTCTGCTTTCAAAACAAAATGACAACAGGATGAATGCACACACTTGAAAATACAATACATGCAATGTTATGCATCATAGTGATGCAACCTCCTTTCAGTTTCATACTGCATGTCAATTGAAATCCTTACTGAAATGCACACCTTCTCAAGATTGCGCTTGACTGGCGTGTCAGGCACTCAATTACAGCTGTTTTATCAAGACAAATGTGTTCGTTTTGTAAAATATAGTTCCGGTCTGGTGTGGCACCCCAGCTAACGCACAACGTTGCCACAACGTTTCGTGTTAGCAGGGACTGTCTGCGGCGCGCTGGTGTGTCCCGGGCTTTAGAGTAGAGAGACAGTTCAACTGTAAGTATGAACGGCAGAAACGGATATTGCCTTCCCTTTAAGTAGAGCGTCAGGGACAGCCTCCCTGGCTTACGGCCATACTAGCCTGAATACGCCCGATCTCGTCCGATCTCGGAAGCTAAGCAGGCTCGGGCCTGGTCAGTACTTGGATGGGAGACCGCCTGGGAATACCAGGTGCTGTAAGCTTTTGCATCTTTTACACACCAGAGCGCGACAAATCACGAGTTTTAACTTTGGATACACGCAATTTCATCATTATTTCAGATTTGACTTCCCCAAATACACAGGCATACAATAGATCTTGTTCTCCAACGTAAACGGTCCCTAGTAACTAGGGTACATTCGTAAATAAATTGAGCATCATGGCTAGAAGTGACTAAATGTTGCCTAATCTTTCTCATCGAGAAATGACACAATTACAGCAACACAAAAAGGAACTCCACCGGACAAAGATCAGTGCTCACAAGGAGCCTCATTCAACACACACGGTTCCATTCCCATTCATGCAAAGCACGATAGTGTAAAACTTGGGAACATACTTGAGAGCAAAGATCACATTCAATCTCATTCAAGGCACGGATGTGAATGCAACGGGATGAAATTACTGAAATGATGCCTGCCCTCGAACTGTGATGATGGACTACCCGACTCGCCAATAATATTGGGTTCTGGTGTATTGAAATACAGGAGCTGCTGGATTTGTGTGTTTTCTTACCCCCTCACCATAGTTTGTCAAATGTTTAAACAACTGAACTTATATTCAAGGTTTGTTTCTCTTCATATGTTTTACTGGTTTACATTTGTCTCAGCAACCTGTTGAATGATTCTTCTGCTTTCAAAACAAAATGACAACAGGATGAATGCACACACTTGAAAATACAATACATGCAATGTTATGCATCATAGTGATGCAACCTCCTTTCAGTTTCATACTGCATGTCAATTGAAATCCTTACTGAAATGCACACCTTCTCAAGATTGCGCTTGACTGGCGTGTCAGGCACTCAATTACAGCTGTATTATCAAGACAATATGTTCGTTTTGTAATATATAGTTCCGGTCTGGTGTGGCACCCCAGCTAACGCACAACGTTGCCACAACGTTTCGTGTTAGCAGGGACTGTCTGCGGCGCGCTGGTGTGTCCCGGACTTTAGAGTAGAGAGAGAGTTCAACTGCAAGTATGAGCGGCAGAAACGGATATTGCCTTCCCTTTAAGTAGAGCGTCAGGGACAGCCTCCCTGGCTTACGGCCATACTAGCCTGAATACGCCCGATCTCGTCCGATCTCGGAAGCTAAGCAGGCTCGGGCCTGGTCAGTACTTGGATGGGAGACCGCCTGGGAATACCAGGTGCTGTAAGCTTTTGCATCTTTTACACACCAGAGGGCGACAAATCACGAGTTTTAACTTTGGATACACGCAATTTCATCATTATTTCAGATTTGACTTCCCCAAATACACAGGCATACAATAGATCTTGTTCTCCAACGTAAACGGTCCCTAGTAACTAGGGTACATTCGTAAATAAATTGAGCATCATGGCTAGAAGTGACTAAATGTTGCCTAATCTTTCTCATCGAGAAATGACACAATTACAGCAACACAAAAAGGAACTCCACCGGACAAAGTTCAGTGCTCACAAGGAGCCTCATTCAACACACACGGTTCCATTCCCATTCATGCAAAGCACGAAAGTGTAAAACTTGGGAACATACTTGAGAGCAAAGATCACATTCAATCTCATTCAAGGCACGGATGTGAATGCAACGGGATGAAATTACTGAAATGATGCCTGCCCTCGAACTGTGATGATGGACTACCCGACTCGCCAATAATATTGGGTTCTGGTGTATTGAAATACAGGAGCTGCTGGATTTGTGTGTTTTCTTACCCCCTCACCATAGTTTGTCAAATGTTTAAACAACTGAACTTATATTCAAGGTTTGTTTCTCTTCATATGTTTTACTGGTTTACATTTGTCTCAGCAACCTGTTGAATGATTCTTCTGCTTTCAAAACAAAATGACAACAGGATGAATGCACACACTTGAAAATACAATACATGCAATGTTATGCATCATAGTGATGCAACCTCCTTTCAGTTTCATACTGCATGTCAATAGAAATCCTTACTGAAATGCACACCTTCTCAAGATTGCGCTTGACTGGCGTGTCAGGCACTCAATTACAGCTGTTTTATCAAGAGAATGTGTTCGTTTTGTAATATATAGTTCCGGTCTGGTGTGGCACCCCAGCTAACGCACAACGTTGCCACAATGTTGCCACAACGTGGCGTGTTAGCAGGGACTGTCTGCGGCGCGCTGGTGTGTCCCGGGCTTTAGAGTAGAGAGACAGTTCAACTGTAAGTATGAACGGCAGAAACGGATATTGCCTTCCCTTTAAGTAGAGCGTCAGGGACAGCCTCCCTGGCTTACGGCCATACTAGCCTGAATACGCCCGATCTCGTCCGATCTCGGAAGCTAAGCAGGCTCGGCCTGGTCAGTACTTGGATGGGAGACCGCCTGGGAATACCAGGTGCTGTAAGCTTTTGCATCTTTTACACACCAGAGGGCGACAAATCACGAGTTTTAACTTTGGATACACGCAATTTCATCATTATTTCAGATTTGACTTCCCCAAATACACAGGCATACAATAGATCTTGTTCTCCAACGTAAACGGTCCCTAGTAACTAGGGTACATTCGTAAATAAATTGAGCATCATGGCTAGAAGTGACTAAATGTTGCCTAATCTTTCTCATCGAGAAATGACACAATTACAGCAACACAAAAAGGAACTCCACCGGACAAAGTTCAGTGCTCACAAGGAGCTTCATTCAACACACACGGTTCCATTCCCATTCATGCAAAGCACGAAAGTGTAAAACTTGGGAACATACTTGAGAGCAAAGATCACATTCAATCTCATTCAAGGCACGGATGTGAATGCAACGGGATGAAATTACTGAAATGATGCCTGCCCTCGAACTGTGATGATGGACTACCCGACTTGCCAATAATATTGGGTTCTGGTGTATTGAAATACAGGAGCTGCTGGATTTGTGTGTTTTCTTACCCCCTCACCATAGTTTGTCAAATGTTTAAACAACTGAACTTATATTCAAGGTTTGTTTCTCTTCATATGTTTTACTGGTTTACATTTGTCTCAGCAACCTGTTGAATGATTCTTCTGCTTTCAAAACAAAATGACAACAGGATGAATGCACACACTTGAAAATACAATACATGCAATGTTATGCATCATAGTGATGCAACCTCCTTTCAGTTTCATACTGCATGTCAATTGAAATCCTTACTGAAATGCACACCTTCTCAAGATTGCGCTTGACTGGCGTGTCAGGCACTCAATTACAGCTGTTTTATCAAGACAATGTGTTCGTTTTGTAATATATAGTTCCGGTCTGGTGTGGCACCCCAGCTAACGCACAACGTTGCCACAACGTTTCGTGTTAGCAGGGACTGTCTGCGGCGCGCTGGTGTGTCCCGGACTTTAGAGTAGAGAGACAGTTCAATTGCAAGTATGAGCGGAAGAAACGGATATTGCCTTCCCTTTAAGTAGAGCGTCAGGGACAGCCTCCCTGGCTTACGGCCATACTAGCCTGAATACGCCCGATCTCGTCCGATCTCGGAAGCTAAGCAGGCTCGGGCCTGGTCAGTACTTGGATGGGAGACCGCCTGGGAATACCAGGTGCTGTAAGCTTTTGCATCTTTTACACACCAGAGGGCGACAAATCACGAGTTTTAACTTTGGATACACGCAATTTCATCATTATTTCAGATTTTACTTCCCCAAATACACAGGCATAGAATAGATCTTGTTCTCCAACGTAAACGGTCCCTAGTAACTAGTGTACATTCGTAAATAAATTGAGCATCATGGCTAGAAGTGACTAAATGTTGCCTAATCTTTCTCATCGAGAAATGACACAATTACAGCAACACAAAAAGGAACTCCACCGGACAAAGTTCAGTGCTCACAAGGAGCCTCATTCAACACACACGGTTCCATTCCCATTCATGCAAAGCACGAAAGTGTAAAACTTGGGAACATACTTGAGAGCAAAGATCACATTCAATCTCATTCAAGGCACGGATGTGAATGCAACGGGATGAAATTACTGAAATGATGCCTGCCCTCGAACTGTGATGATGGACTACCCGACTCGCCAATAATATTGGGTTCTGGTGTATTGAAATACAGGAGCTGCTGGATTTGTGTGTTTTCTTACCCCCTCACCATAGTTTGTCAAATGTTTAAACAACTGAACTTATATTCAAGGTTTGTTTCTCTTCATATGTTTTACTGGTTTACATTTGTCTCAGCAACCTGTTGAATGATTCTTCTGCTTTCAAAACAAAATGACAACAGGATGAATGCACACACTTGAAAATACAATACATGCAATGTTATGCATCATAGTGATGCAACCTCCTTTCAGTTTCATACTGCATGTCAATTGAAATCCTTACTGAAATGCACACCTTCTCAAGATTGCGCTTGACTGGCGTGTCAGGCACTCAATTACAGCTGTTTTATCAAGACAATGTGTTTTTTTTGTAAAATATAGTTCCGGTCTGGTGTGGCACCCCAGCTAACGCACAACGTTGCCACAATGTTGCCACAACGTGGCATGTTAGCAGGGACTGTCTGCGGCGCGCTGCTGTGTCCCGGGCTTTAGAGTAGAGAGACAGTTCAACTGTAAGTATGAACGGCAGAAACGGATATTGCCTTCCCTTTAAGTACAGCATCAGGGACAGCCTCCCTGGCTTACGGCCATACTAGCCTGAATACGCCCGATCTCGTCCGATCTCGGAAGCTAAGCAGGCTCGGGCCTGGTCAGTACTTGGATGGGAGACCGCCTGGGAATACCAGGTGCTGTAAGCTTTTGCATCTTTTACACACCAAAGGGCGACAAATCACAAGTTTTAACTTTGGATACACGCAATTTCATCATTATTTCAGATTTGACTTCCCCAAATACACAGGCATACAATAGATCTTGTTCTCCAACGTAAACGGTCCCTAGTAACTAGTGTACATTTGTAAATAAATTGAGCATCATGGCTAGAAGTGACTAAATGTTGCCTAATCTTTCTCATCGAGAAATGACACAATTACAGCAACACAAAAAGGAACTCCACCGGACAAAGTTCAGTGCTCACAAGGAGCCTCATTCAACACACACGGTTCCATTCCCATTCATGCAAAGCACGAAAGTGTAAAACTTGGGAACATACTTGAGAGCAAAGATCACATTCAATCTCATTCAAGGCACGGATGTGAATGCAACGGGATGAAATTACTGAAATGATGCCTGCCCTCGAACTGTGATGATGGACTACCCGACTCGCCAATAATATTGGGTTCTGGTGTATTGAAATACAGGAGCTGCTGGATTTGTGTGTTTTCTTACCCCCTCACCATAGTTTGTCAAATGTTTAAACAACTGAACTTATATTCAAGGTTTGTTTCTCTTCATATGTTTTACTGGTTTACATTTGTCTCAGCAACCTGTTGAATGATTCTTCTGCTTTCAAAACAAAATGACAACAGGATGAATGCACACACTTGAAAATACAATACATGCAATGTTATGCATCATAGTGATGCAACCTCCTTTCAGTTTCATACTGCATGTCAATTGAAATCCTTACTGAAATGCACACCTTCTCAAGATTGCGCTTGACTGGCGTGTCAGGCACTCAATTACAGCTGTTTTATCAAGACAATGTGTTCGTTTTGTAATATATAGTTCCGGTCTGGTGTGGCACCCCAGCTAACGCACAACGTTGCCACAATGTTGCCACAACGTGGCGTGTTAGCAGGGACTGTCTGCGGCGCGCTGGTGTGTCCCGGGCTTTAGAGTAGAGAGACAGTTCAACTGTAAGTATGAACGGCAGAAACGGATATTGCCTTCCCTTTAAGTAGCGCGTCAGGGACAGCCTCCCTGGCTTACGGCCATACTAGCCTGAATACGCCCGATCTCGTCCGATCTCGGAAGCTAAGCAGGCTCGGGCCTGGTCAGTACTTGGATGGGAGACCCCCTGGGAATACCAGGTGCTGTAAGCTTTTGCATCTTTTACACACCAAAGGGCGACAAATCACGAGTTTTAACTTTGGATACACGCAATTTCATCATTATTTCAGATTTGACTTCCCCAAATACACAGGCATACAATAGATCTTGTTCTCCAACGTAAACGGTCCCTAGTAACTAGTGTACATTCGTAAATAAATTGAGCATCATGGCTAGAAGTGACTAAATGTTGCCTAATCTTTCTCATCGAGAAATGACACAATTACACCAACACAAAAAGGAACTCCACCGGACAAAGTTCAGTGCTCACAAGGAGCCTCATTCAACACACACGGTTCCATTCCCATTCATGCAAAGCACGAAAGTGTAAAACTTGGGAAAATACTTGAGAGCAAAGATCACATTCAATCTCATTCAAGGCACGGATGTGAATGCAACGGGATGAAATTACTGAAATGATGCCTGCCCTCGAACTGTGATGATGGACTACCCGACTCGCCAATAATATTGGGTTCTGGTGTATTGAAATACAGGAGCTGCTGGATTTGTGTGTTTTCTTACCCCCTCACCATAGTTTGTCAAATGTTTAAACAACTGAACTTATATTCAAGGTTTGTTTCTCTTCATATGTTTTACTGGTTTACATTTGTCTCAGCAACCTGTTGAATGATTCTTCTGCTTTCAAAACAAAATGACAACAGGATGAATGCACACACTTGAAAATACAATACATGCAATGTTATGCATCATAGTGATGCAACCTCCTTTCAGTTTCATACTGCATGTCAATTGAAATCCTTACTGAAATGCACACCTTCTCAAGATTGCGCTTGACTGGCGTGTCAGGCACTCAATTACAGCTGTTTTATCAAGACAATGTGTTCGTTTTGTAATATATAGTTCCGGTCTGGTGTGGCACCCCAGCTAACGCACAACGTTGCCACAATGTTGCCACAACGTGGCGTGTTAGCAGGGACTGTCTGCGGCGCGCTGGTGTGTCCCGGACTTTAGAGTAGAGAGACAGTTCAACTGCAAGTATGAGCGGCAGAAACGGATATTGCCTTCCCTTTAAGTAGAGCGTCAGGGACAGCCTCCCTGGCTTACGGCCATACTAGCCTGAATACGCCCGATCTCGTCCGATCTCGGAAGTCAAGCAGGCTTGGGCCTGGTCAGTACTTGGATGGGAGACCGCCTTGGAATACCAGGTGCTGTAAGCTTTTGCATCTTTTACACACCAGAGGGCGACAAATCACGAGTTTTAACTTTGGATACACGCAATTTCATCAATATTTCAGATTTTACTTCCCCAAATACACAGGCATACAATAGATCTTGTTCTCCAACGTAAACGGTCCCTAGTAACTAGGGTACATTCGTAAATAAATTGAGCATCATGGCTAGAAGTGACTAAATGTTGCCTAATCTTTCTCATCGAGAAATGACACAATTACAGCAACACAAAAAGGAACTCCACCGGACAAAGTTCAGTGCTCACAAGGAGCCTCATTCAACACACACGGTTCCATTCCCATTCATGCAAAGCACGAAAGTGTAAAACTTGGGAACATACTTGAGAGCAAAGATCACATTCAATCTCATTCAAGGCACGGATGTGAATGCAACGGGATGAAATTACTGAAATGATGCCTGCCCTCGAACTGTGATGATGGACTACCCGACTCGCCAATAATATTGGGTTCTGGTGTATTGAAATACAGGAGCTGCTGGATTTGTGTGTTTTCTTACCCCCTCACCATAGTTTGTCAAATGTTTAAACAACTGAACTTATATTCAAGGTTTGTTTCTCTTCATATGTTTTACTGGTTTACATTTGTCTCAGCAACCTCAGCAAGAATGATTCTTCTGCTTTCAAAACAAAATGACAACAGGATGAATGCACACACTTGAAAATACAATACATGCAATGTTATGCATCATAGTGATGCAACCTCCTTTCAGTTTCATACTGCATGTCAATTGAAATCCTTACTGAAATGCACACCTTCTCAAGATTGCGCTTGACTGGCGTGTCAGGCACTCAATTACAGCTGTATTATCAAGACAATGTGTTCGTTTTGTAATATATAGTTCCGGTCTGGTGTGGCACCCCAGCTAACGCACAACGTTGCCACAACGTTTCGTGTTAGCAGGGACTGTCTGCGGCGCGCTGGTGTGTCCCGGACTTTAGAGTAGAGAGACAGTTCAACTGCAAGTATGAGCGGCAGAAACGGATATTGCCTTCCCTTTAAGTAGAGCGTCAGGGACACCCTCCCTGGCTTACGGCCATACTAGCCTGAATACGCCCGATCTCGTCCGATCTCGGAAGCTAAGCAGGCTCGGGCCTGGTCAGTACTTGGATGGGAGACCGCCTGGGAATACCAGGTGCTGTAAGCTTTTGCATCTTTTACACACCAGAGGGCGACAAATCACGAGTTTTAACTTTGGATACACGCAATTTCATCATTATTTCACATTTGACTTCCCCAAATACACAGGCATACAATAGATCTTGTTCTCCAACGTAAACGGTCCCTAGTAACTAGGGTACATTCGTAAATAAATTGAGCATCATGGCTAGAAGTGACTAAATGTTGCCTAATCTTTCTCATCGAGAAATGACACAATTACAGCAACACAAAAAGGAACTCCACCGGACAAAGTTCAGTGCTCACAAGGAGTCTCATTCAACACACACGGTTCCATTCCCATTCATGCAAAGCACGAAAGTGTAAAACTTGGGAACATACTTGAGAGCAAAGATCACATTCAATCTCATTCAAGGCACGGATGTGAATGCAACGGGATGAAATTACTGAAATGATGCCTGCCCTCGAACTGTGATGATGGACTACCCGACTCGCCAATAATATTGGGTTCTGGTGTATTGAAATACAGGAGCTGCTGGATTTGTGTGTTTTCTTACCCCCTCACCATAGTTTGTCAAATGTTTAAACAACTGAACTTATATTCAAGGTTTGTTTCTCTTCATATGTTTTACTGGTTTACATTTGTCTCAGCAACCTGTTGAATGATTCTTCTGCTTTCAAAACAAAATGACAACAGGATGAATGCACACACTTGAAAATACAATACATGCAATGTTATGCATCATAGTGATGCAACCTCCTTTCAGTTTCATACTGCATGTCAATTGAAATCCTTACTGAAATGCACACCTTCTCAAGATTGCGCTTGACTGGCGTGTCAGGCACTCAATTACAGCTGTTTTATCAAGACAATGTGTTCGTTTTGTAATATATAGTTCCGGTCTGGTGTGGCACCCCAGCTAACGCACAACGTTGCCACAATGTTGCCACAACGTGGCGTGTTAGCAGGGACTGTCTGCGGCGCGCTGGTGTGTCCCGGGCTTTAAAGTAGAGAGACAGTTCAACTGTAAGTATGAACGGCAGAAACGGATATTGCCTTCCCTTTAAGTAGCGCGTCAGGGACAGCCTCCCTGGCTTACGGCCATACTAGCCTGAATACGCCTGATCTCGTCCGATCTCGGAAGCTAAGCAGGCTCGGGCCTGGTCAGTACTTGGATGGGAGACCCCCTGGGAATACCAGGTGCTGTAAGCTTTTGCATCTTTTACACACCAAAGGGCGACAAATCACGAGTTTTAACTTTGGATACACGCAATTTCATCATTATTTCAGATTTGACTTCCCCAAATACACAGGCATACAATAGATCTTGTTCTCCAACGTAAACGGTCCCTAGTAACTAGTGTACATTCGTAAATAAATTGAGCATCATGGCTAGAAGTGACTAAATGTTGCCTAATCTTTCTCATCGAGAAATGACACAATTACACCAACACAAAAAGGAACTCCACCGGACAAAGTTCAGTGCTCACAAGGAGCCTCATTCAACACACACGGTTCCATTCCCATTCATGCAAAGCACGAAAGTGTAAAACTTGGGAAAATACTTGAGAGCAAAGATCACATTCAATCTCATTCAAGGCACGGATGTGAATGCAACGGGATGAAATTACTGAAATGATGCCTGCCCTCGAACTGTGATGATGGACTACCCGACTCGCCAATAATATTGGGTTCTGGTGTATTGAAATACAGGAGCTGCTGGATTTGTGTGTTTTCTTACCCCCTCACCATAGTTTGTCAAATGTTTAAACAACTGAACTTATATTCAAGGTTTGTTTCTCTTCATATGTTTTACTGGTTTACATTTGTCTCAGCAACCTGTTGAATGATTCTTCTGCTTTCAAAACAAAATGACAACAGGATGAATGCACACACTTGAAAATACAATACATGCAATGTTATGCATCATAGTGATGCAACCTCCTTTCAGTTTCATACTGCATGTCAATTGAAATCCTTACTGAAATGCACACCTTCTCAAGATTGCGCTTGACTGGCGTGTCAGGCACTCAATTACAGCTGTTTTATCAAGACAATGTGTTCGTTTTGTAATATATAGTTCCGGTCTGGTGTGGCACCCCAGCTAACGCACAACGTTGCCACAATGTTGCCACAACGTGGCGTGTTAGCAGGGACTGTCTGCGGCGCGCTGGTGTGTCCCGGGCTTTAGAGTAGAGAGACAGTTCAACTGTAAGTATGAACGGCAGAAACGGATATTGCCTTCCCTTTAAGTAGCGCGTCAGGGACAGCCTCCCTGGCTTACGGCCATACTAGCCTGAATACGCCCGATCTCGTCCGATCTCGGAAGCTAAGCAGGCTTGGGCCTGGTCAGTACTTGGATGGGAGACCCCCTGGGAATACCAGGTGCTGTAAGCTTTTGCATCTTTTACACACCAAAGGGCGACAAATCACGAGTTTTAACTTTGGATACACGCAATTTCATCATTGTTTCAGATTTGACTTCCCCAAATACACAGGCATACAATAGATCTTGTTCTCCAACGTAAACGGTCCCTAGTAACTAGTGTACATTCGTAAATAAATTGAGCATCATGGCTAGAAGTGACTAAATGTTGCCTAATCTTTCTCATCGAGAAATGACACAATTACACCAACACAAAAAGGAACTCCACCGGACAAAGTTCAGTGCTCACAAGGAGCCTCATTCAACACACACGGTTCCATTCCCATTCATGCAAAGCACGAAAGTGTAAAACTTGGGAAAATACTTGAGAGCAAAGATCACATTCAATCTCATTCAAGGCACGGATGTGAATGCAACGGGATGAAATTACTGAAATGATGCCTGCCCTCGAACTGTGATGATGGACTACCCGACTCGCCAATAATATTGGGTTCTGGTGTATTGAAATACAGGAGCTGCTGGATTTGTGTGTTTTCTTACCCCCTCACCATAGTTTGTCAAATGTTTAAACAACTGAACTTATATTCAAGGTTTGTTTCTCTTCATATGTTTTACTGGTTTACATTTGTCTCAGCAACCTGTTGAATGATTCTTCTGCTTTCAAAACAAAATGACAACAGGATGAATGCACACACTTGAAAATACAATACATGCAATGTTATGCATCATAGTGATGCAACCTCCTTTCAGTTTCATACTGCATGTCAATTGAAATCCTTACTGAAATGCACACCTTCTCAAGATTGCGCTTGACTGGCGTGTCAGGCACTCAATTACAGCTGTTTTATCAAGACAATGTGTTCGTTTTGTAATATATAGTTCCGGTCTGGTGTGGCACCCCAGCTAACGCACAACGTTGCCACAATGTTGCCACAACGTGGCGTGTTAGCAGGGACTGTCTGCGGCGCGCTGGTGTGTCCCGGGCTTTAGAGTAGAGAGACAGTTCAACTGTAAGTATGAACGGCAGAAACGGATATTGCCTTCCCTTTAAGTAGCGCGTCAGGGACAGCCTCCCTGGCTTACGGCCATACTAGCCTGAATACGCCCGATCTCGTCCGATCTCGGAAGCTAAGCAGGCTCGGGCCTGGTCAGTACTTGGATGGGAGACCCCCTGGGAATACCAGGTGCTGTAAGCTTTTGCATCTTTTACACACCAAAGGGCGACAAATCACGAGTTTTAACTTTGGATACACGCAATTTCATCATTATTTCAGATTTGACTTCCCCAAATACACAGGCATACAATAGATCTTGTTCTCCAACGTAAACGGTCCCTAGTAACTAGTGTACATTCGTAAATAAATTGAGCATCATGGCTAGAAGTGACTAAATGTTGCCTAATCTTTCTCATCGAGAAATGACACAATTACACCAACACAAAAAGGAACTCCACCGGACAAAGTTCAGTGCTCACAAGGAGCCTCATTCAACACACACGGTTCCATTCCCATTCATGCAAAGCACGAAAGTGTAAAACTTGGGAAAATACTTGAGAGCAAAGATCACATTCAATCTCATTCAAGGCACGGATGTGAATGCAACGGGATGAAATTACTGAAATGATGCCTGCCCTCGAACTGTGATGATGGACTACCCGACTCGCCAATAATATTGGGTTCTGGTGTATTGAAATACAGGAGCTGCTGGATTTGTGTGTTTTCTTACCCCCTCACCATAGTTTGTCAAATGTTTAAACAACTGAACTTATATTCAAGGTTTGTTTCTCTTCATATGTTTTACTGGTTTACATTTGTCTCAGCAACCTGTTGAATGATTCTTCTGCTTTCAAAACAAAATGACAACAGGATGAATGTACACACTTGAAAATACAATACATGCAATGTTATGCATCATAGTGATGCAACCTCATTTCAGTTTCATACTGCATGTCAATTGAAATCCTTACTGAAATGCACACCTTCTCAAGATTGCGCTTGACTGGCGTGTCAGGCACTCAATTACAGCTGTATTATCAAGACAATGTGTTCGTTTTGTAAAATATAGTTCCGGTCTGGTGTGGCACCCCAGCTAACGCACAACGTTGCCACAATGTTGCCACAACGTGGCGTGTTATCAGGGACTGTCTGCGGCGCGCTGGTGTGTCCCGGGCTTTAGAGTAGAGAGACAGTTCAACTGTAAGTATGAACGGCAGAAACGGATATTGCCTTCCCTTTAAGTAGAGCGTCAGGGACAGCCTCCCTGGCTTACGGCCATACTATCCTGAATACGCCCGATCTCGTCAGATCTCGGAAGCTAAGCAGGCTCGGGCCTGGTCAGTACTTGGATGGGAGACCGCCTGGGAATACCAGGTGCTGTAAGCTTTTGCATCTTTTACACTACAGAGGGCGACAAATCACGAGTTTTAACTTTGGATACACGCAATTTCATCATTATTTCAGATTTGACTTCCCCAAATACACAGGCATACAATAGATCTTGTTCTCCTACGTAAACGGTCCCTAGTAACTAGGGTACATTCGTAAATAAATTGAGCATCATGGCTAGAAGTGACTAAATGTTGCCTAATCTTTCTCATCGAGAAATGACACAATTACAGCAACACAAAAAGGAACTCCACCGGACAAAGTTCAGTGCTCACAAGGAGCCTCATTCAACACACACGGTTCCATTCCCATTCATGCAAAGCACGAAAGTGTAAAACTTGGGAACATACTTGAGAACAAAGATCACATTCAATCTCATTCAAGGCACGGATGTGAATGCAACGGGATGAAATTACTGAAATGATGCCTGCCCTCGAACTGTGATGATGGACTACCCGACTCGCCAATAATATTGGGTTCTGGTGTATTGAAATACAGGAGCTGCTGGATTTGTGTGTTTTCTTACCCCCTCACCATAGTTTGTCAAATGTTTAAACAACTGAACTTATATTCAAGGTTTGTTTCTCTTCATATGTTTTACTGGTTTACATTTGTCTCAGCAACCTCAGCAAAAATGATTCTTCTGCTTTCAAAACAAAATGACAACAGGATGAATGCACACACTTGAAAATACAATACATGCAATGTTATGCATCATAGTGATGCAACCTCCTTTCAGTTTCATACTGCATGTCAATTGAAATCCTTATTGAAATGCACACCTTCTCAAGATTGCGCTTGACTGGCGTGTCAGGCACTCAATTACAGCTGTATTATCAAGACAATGTGTTCGTTTTGTAAAATATAGTTCCGGTCTGGTGTGGCACCCCAGCTAACGCACAACGTTGCCACAACGTTTCGTGTTAGCAGGGACTGTCTGCGGCGCGCTGGTGTGTCCCGGACTTTAGAGTAGAGAGACAGTTCAACTGCAAGTATGAGCGGCAGAAACGGATATTGCCTTCCCTTTAAGTAGAGCGTCAGGGACAGCCTCCCTGGCTTACGGCCATACTAGCCTGAATACGCCCGATCTCGTCCGATCTCGGAAGCTAAGCAGGCTCGGGCCTGGTCAGTACTTGGATGGGAGACTGCCTGGGAATACCAGGTGCTGTAAGCTTTTGCATCTTTTACACACCAGAGGGCGACAAATCACGAGTTTTAACTTTGGATACACGCAATTTCATCATTATTTCAGATTTGACTTCCCCAAATACACAGGCATACAATAGATCTTGTTCTCCAACGTAAACGGTCCCTAGTAACTAGTGTACATTCGTAAATAAATTGAGCATCATGGCTAGAAGTGACTAAATGTTGCCTAATCTTTCTCATCGAGAAATGACACAATTACACCAACACAAAAAGGAACTCCACCGGACAAAGTTCAGTGCTCACAAGGAGCCTCATTCAACACACACGGTTCCATTCCCATTCATGCAAAGCACGAAAGTGTAAAACTTGGGAAAATACTTGAGAGCAAAGATCACATTCAATCTCATTCAAGGCACGGATGTGAATGCAACGGGATGAAATTACTGAAATGATGCCTGCCCTCGAACTGTGATGATGGACTACCCGACTCGCCAATAATATTGGGTTCTGGTGTATTGAAATACAGGAGCTGCTGGATTTGTGTGTTTTCTTACCCCCTCACCATAGTTTGTCAAATGTTTAAACAACTGAACTTATATTCAAGGTTTGTTTCTCTTCATATGTTTTACTGGTTTACATTTGTCTCAGCAACCTGTTGAATGATTCTTCTGCTTTCAAAACAAAATGACAACAGGATGAATGTACACACTTGAAAATACAATACATGCAATGTTATGCATCATAGTGATGCAACCTCATTTCAGTTTCATACTGCATGTCAATTGAAATCCTTACTGAAATGCACACCTTCTCAAGATTGCGCTTGACTGGCGTGTCAGGCACTCAATTACAGCTGTATTATCAAGACAATGTGTTCGTTTTGTAAAATATAGTTCCGGTCTGGTGTGGCACCCCAGCTAACGCACAACGTTGCCACAATGTTGCCACAACGTGGCGTGTTAGCAGGGACTGTCTGCGGCGCGCTGGTGTGTCCCGGGCTTTAGAGTAGAGAGACAGTTCAACTGTAAGTATGAACGGCAGAAACGGATATTGCCTTCCCTTTAAGTAGAGCGTCAGGGACAGCCTACCTGGCTTACGGCCATACTATCCTGAATACGCCCGATCTCGTCAGATCTCGGAAGCTAAGCAGGCTCGGGCCTGGTCAGTACTTGGATGGGAGACCGCCTGGGAATACCAGGTGCTGTAAGCTTTTGCATCTTTTACACTCCAGAGGGCGACAAATCACGAGTTTTAACTTTGGATACACGCAATTTCATCATTATTTCAGATTTGACTTCCCCAAATACACAGGCATACAATAGATCTTGTTCTCCTACGTAAACGGTCCCTAGTAACTAGGGTACATTCGTAAATAAATTGAGCATCATGGCTAGAAGTGACTAAATGTTGCCTAATCTTTCTCATCGAGAAATGACACAATTACAGCAACACAAAAAGGAACTCCACCGGACAAAGTTCAGTGCTCACAAGGAGCCTCATTCAACACACACGGTTCCATTCCCATTCATGCAAAGCACGAAAGTGTAAAACTTGGGAACATACTTGAGAACAAAGATCACATTCAATCTCATTCAAGGCACGGATGTGAATGCAACGGGATGAAATTACTGAAATGATGCCTGCCCTCGAACTGTGATGATGGACTACCCGACTCGCCAATAATATTGGGTTCTGGTGTATTGAAATACAGGAGCTGCTGGATTTGTGTGTTTTCTTACCCCCTCACCATAGTTTGTCAAATGTTTAAACAACTGAACTTATATTCAAGGTTTGTTTCTCTTCATATGTTTTACTGGTTTACATTTGTCTCAGCAACCTGTTGAATGATTCTTCTGCTTTCAAAACAAAATGACAACAGGATGAATGTACACACTTGAAAATACAATACATGCAATGTTATGCATCATAGTGATGCAACCTCATTTCAGTTTCATACTGCATGTCAATTGAAATCCTTACTGAAATGCACACCTTCTCAAGATTGCGCTTGACTGGCGTGTCAGGCACTCAATTACAGCTGTATTATCAAGACAATGTGTTCGTTTTGTAAAATATAGTTCCGGTCTGGTGTGGCACCCCAGCTAACGCACAACGTTGCCACAATGTTGCCACAACGTGGCGTGTTAGCAGGGACTGTCTGCGGCGCGCTGGTGTGTCCCGGGCTTTAGAGTAGAGAGACAGTTCAACTGTAAGTATGAACGGCAGAAACGGATATTGCCTTCCCTTTAAGTAGAGCGTCAGGGACAGCCTACCTGGCTTACGGCCATACTATCCTGAATACGCCCGATCTCGTCAGATCTCGGAAGCTAAGCAGGCTCGGGCCTGGTCAGTACTTGGATGGGAGACCGCCTGGGAATACCAGGTGCTGTAAGCTTTTGCATCTTTTACACTCCAGAGGGCGACAAATCACGAGTTTTAACTTTGGATACACGCAATTTCATCATTATTTCAGATTTGACTTCCCCAAATACACAGGCATACAATAGATCTTGTTCTCCTACGTAAACGGTCCCTAGTAACTAGGGTACATTCGTAAATAAATTGAGCATCATGGCTAGAAGTGACTAAATGTTGCCTAATCTTTCTCATCGAGAAATGACACAATTACAGCAACACAAAAAGGAACTCCACCGGACAAAGTTCAGTGCTCACAAGGAGCCTCATTCAACACACACGGTTCCATTCCCATTCATGCAAAGCACGAAAGTGTAAAACTTGGGAACATACTTGAGAACAAAGATCACATTCAATCTCATTCAAGGCACGGATGTGAATGCAACGGGATGAAATTACTGAAATGATGCCTGCCCTCGAACTGTGATGATGGACTACCCGACTCGCCAATAATATTGGGTTCTGGTGTATTGAAATACAGGAGCTGCTGGATTTGTGTGTTTTCTTACCCCCTCACCATAGTTTGTCAAATGTTTAAACAACTGAACTTATATTCAAGGTTTGTTTCTCTTCATATGTTTTACTGGTTTACATTTGTCTCAGCAACCTCAGCAAAAATGATTCTTCTGCTTTCAAAACAAAATGACAACAGGATGAATGCACACACTTGAAAATACAATACATGCAATGTTATGCATCATAGTGATGCAACCTCCTTTCAGTTTCATACTGCATGTCAATTGAAATCCTTATTGAAATGCACACCTTCTCAAGATTGCGCTTGACTGGCGTGTCAGGCACTCAATTACAGCTGTATTATCAAGACAATGTGTTCGTTTTGTAAAATATAGTTCCGGTCTGGTGTGGCACCCCAGCTAACGCACAACGTTGCCACAACGTTTCGTGTTAGCAGGGACTGTCTGCGGCGCGCTGGTGTGTCCCGGACTTTAGAGTAGAGAGACAGTTCAACTGCAAGTATGAGCGGCAGAAACGGATATTGCCTTCCCTTTAAGTAGAGCGTCAGGGACAGCCTCCCTGGCTTACGGCCATACTAGCCTGAATACGCCCGATCTCGTCCGATCTCGGAAGCTAAGCAGGCTCGGGCCTGGTCAGTACTTGGATGGGAGACTGCCTGGGAATACCAGGTGCTGTAAGCTTTTGCATCTTTTACACACCAGAGGGCGACAAATCACGAGTTTTAACTTTGGATACACGCAATTTCATCATTATTTCAGATTTGACTTCCCCAAATACACAGGCATACAATAGATCTTGTTCTCCAACGTAAACGGTCCCTAGTAACTAGGGTACATTCGTAAATAAATTGAGCATCATGGCTAGAAGTGACTAAATGTTGCCTAATCTTTCTCATCGAGAAATGACACAATTACAGCAACACAAAAAGGAACTCCACCGGACAAAGTTCAGTGCTCACAAGGAGCCTCATTCAACACACACGGTTCCATTCCCATTCATGCAAAGCACGAAAGTGTAAAACTTGGGAACATACTTGAGAGCAAAGATCACATTCAATCTCATTCAAGGCACGGATGTGAATGCAACGGGATGAAATTACTGAAATGATGCCTGCCCTCGAACTGTGAAGATGGACTTCCCGACTCGCCAATAATATTGGGTTCTGGTGTATTGAAATACAGGAGCTGCTGGATTTGTGTGTTTTCTTACCCCCTCACCATAGTTTGTCAAATGTTTAAACAACTGAACTTATATTCAAGGTTTGTTTCTCTTCATATGTTTTACTGGTTTACATTTGTCTCAGCAACCTGTTGAATGATTCTTCTGCTTTCAAAACAAAATGACAACAGGATGAATGCACACACTTGAAAATACAATACATGCAATGTTATGCATCATAGTGATGCAACCTCCTTTCAGTTTCATACTGCATGTCAATTGAAATCCTTACTGAAATGCACACCTTCTCAAGATTGCGCTTGACTGGCGTGTCAGGCACTCAATTACAGCTGTTTTATCAAGACAATGTGTTCGTTTTGTAATATATAGTTCCGGTCTGGTGTGGCACCCCAGCTAACGCACAACGTTGCCACAACGTTTCGTGTTAGCAGGGACTGTCTGCGGCGCGCTGGTGTGTCCCGGACTTTAGAGTAGAGAGACAGTTCAACTGCAAGTATGAGCGGCAGAAACGGATATTGCCTTCCCTTTAAGTAGAGCGTCAGGGAGAGCCTCCCTGGCTTACGGCCATACTAGCCTGAATACGCCCGATCTCGTCCGATCTCGGAAGCCAAGCAGGCTCGGGCCTGGTCAGTACTTGGATGGGAGACCGCCTGGGAATAACAGGTGCTGTAAGCTTTTGCATCTTTTACACACCAGAGGGCGACAAATCACGAGTTTTAACTTTGGATACACGCAATTTCATCATTATTTCAGATTTGACTTCCCCAAATACACAGGCATACAATAGATCTTGTTCTCCAACGTAAACGGTCCCTAGTAACTAGGGTACATTCGTAAATAAATTGAGCATCATGGCTAGAAGTGACTAAATGTTGCCTAATCTTTCTCATCGAGAAATGACACAATTACAGCAACACAAAAAGGAACTCCACCGGACAAAGTTCAGTGCTCACAAGGAGCCTCATTCAACACACACGGTTCCATTCCCATTCATGCAAAGCACGAAAGTGTAAAACTTGGGAACATACTTGAGAGCAAAGATCACATTCAATCTCATTCAAGGCACGGATGTGAATGCAACGGGATGAAATTACTGAAATGATGCCTGCCCTCGAACTGTGATGATGGACTACCCGACTCGCCAATAATATTGGGTTCTGGTGTATTGAAATACAGGAGCTGCTGGATTTGTGTGTTTTCTTACCCCCTCACCATAGTTTGTCAAATGTTTAAACAACTGAACTTATATTCAAGGTTTGTTTCTCTTCATATGTTTTACTGGTTTACATTTGTCTCAGCAACCTGTTGAATGATTCTTCTGCTTTCAAAACAAAATGACAACAGGATGAATGCACACACTTGAAAATACAATACATGCAATGTTATGCATCATAGTGATGCAACCTCCTTTCAGTTTCATACTGCATGTCAATAGAAATCCTTACTGAAATGCACACCTTCTCAAGATTGCGCTTGACTGGCGTGTCAGGCACTCAATTACAGCTGTTTTATCAAGAGAATGTGTTCGTTTTGTAATATATAGTTCCGGTCTGGTGTGGCACCCCAGCTAACGCACAACGTTGCCACAACGTTTCGTGTTAGCAGGGACTGTCTGCGGCGTGCTGGTGTGTCCCGGACTTTAGAGTAGAGAGACAGTTCAACTGCAAGTATGAGCGGCAGAAACGGATATTGCCTTCCCTTTAAGTAGAGCGTCAGGGACAGCCTCCCTGGCTTACGGCCATACTAGCCTGAATACGCCCGATCTCGTCTGATCTCGGAAGCTAAGCAGGCTCGGGCCTGGTCAGTACTTGGATGGGAGACCACCTGGGAATACCAGGTGCTGTAAGCTTTTGCATCTTTTACACACCAGAGGGCGACAAATCACGAGTTTTAACTTTGGATACACGCAATTTCATCATTATTTCAGATTTGACTTCCCCAAATACACAGGCATACAATAGATCTTGTTCTCCAACGTAAACGGTCCCTAGTAACTAGGGTACATTCGTAAATAAATTGAGCATCATGGCTAGAAGTGACTAAATGTTGCCTAATCTTTCTCATCGAGAAATGACACAATTACAGCAACACAAAAAGGAACTCCACCGGACAAAGTTCAGTGCTCACAAGGAGCCTCATTCAACACACACGGTTCCATTCCCATTCATGCAAAGCACGAAAGTGTAAAACTTGGGAACATACTTGAGAGCAAAGATCACATTCAATCTCATTCAAGGCACGAATGTGAATGCAACGGGATGAAATTACTGAATTGATGCCTGCCCTCGAACTGTGATGATGGACTACCCGACTCGCCAATAATATTGGGTTCTGGTGTATTGAAATACAGGAGCTGCTGGATTTGTGTGTTTTCTAACCCCCTCACCATAGTTTGTCAAATGTTTAAACAACTGAACTTATATTCAAGGTTTGTTTCTCTTCATATGTTTTACTGGTTTACATTTGTCTCAGCAACCTGTTGAATGATTCTTCTGCTTTCAAAACAAAATGACAACAGGATGAATGCACACACTTGAAAATACAATACATGCAATGTTATGCATCATAGTGATGCAACCTCCTTTCAGTTTCATACTGCATGTCAATTGAAATCCTTACTGAAATGCACACCTTCTCAAGATTGCGCTTGACTGGCGTGTCAGGCACTCAATTACAGCTGTTTTATCAAGAGAATGTGTTCGTTTTGTAATATATAGTTCCGGTCTGGTGTGGCACCCCAGCTAACGCACAACGTTGCCACAATGTTGCCACAACGTGGCGTGTTAGCAGGGACTGTCTGCGGCGCGCTGGTGTGTCCCGGGCTTTAGAGTAGAGAGACAGTTCAACTGTAAGTATGAACAGCAGAAACGGATATTGCCTTCCCTTTAAGTAGAGCGTCAGGGACAGCCTTCCTGGCTTACGGCCATACTAGCCTGAATACGCCCGATCTCGTCCGATCTCGGAAGCCAAGCAGGCTCGGGCCTGGTCAGTACTTGGATGGGAGACCGCCTGGGAATACCAGGTGCTGTAAGCTTTTGCATCTTTTACACACCAGAGGGCGACAAATCACGAGTTTTAACTTTGGATACACGCAATTTCATCATTATTTCAGATTTGACTTCCCCAAATACACAGGCATACAATAGATCTTGTTCTCCAACGTAAACGGTCCCTAGTAACTAGGGTACATTCGTAAATAAATTGAGCATCATGGCTAGAAGTGACTAAATGTTGCCTAATCTTTCTCATCGAGAAATGACACAATTACAGCAACACAAAAAGGAACTCCACCGGACAAAGTTCAGTGCTCACAAGGAGCCTCATTCAACACACACGGTTCCATTCCCATTCATGCAAAGCACGAAAGTGTAAAACTTGGGAACATACTTGAGAGCAAAGATCACATTCAATCTCATTCAAGGCACGGATGTGAATGCAACGGGATGAAATTACTGAAATGATGCCTGCCCTCGAACTGTGATGATGGACTACCCGACTCGCCAATAATATTGGGTTCTGGTGTATTGAAATACAGGAGCTGCTGGATTTGTGTGTTTTCTTACCCCCTCACCATAGTTTGTCAAATGTTTAAACAACTGAACTTATATTCAAGGTTTGTTTCTCTTCATATGTTTTACTGGTTTACATTTGTCTCAGCAACCTGTTGAATGATTCTTCTGCTTTCAAAACAAAATGACAACAGGATGAATGCACACACTTGAAAATACAATACATGCAATGTTATGCATCATAGTGATGCAACCTCCTTTCAGTTTCATACTGCATGTCAATT